>NC_056729.1:1588471931-1588559431 GCF_019279795.1 Protopterus annectens
CAAATCAGGGAACTAGTCAAGTCTCTGAAAGCAGACTTTGAGGTACAAATAATCTCCAAAGCTAAGGATAACCATAAAGCATTATTCAGTTTTGTGGGCAGTCTTAAGGGCAACACTCAACAATATGTGGAATTAGTTGTAGTCATTTATTCTCAGCCATTAGATATAGCAAATCTGCTGGCCAATAAATTCAGCTCAAATTTCACCTCCCCATCGCCCCCAATTCTCCCCCAAGAAATACCCCACCACCACTCCACCACCAAGTATCACCAAAGAACAGGTTGTCACTGCGCTCTCTAAAGCTAAAAACACGGCTTCAATGAGGATTCTTAAACAGCTTAAATCAGGAGGCATCAGATCCATTAAGGTCTTTATTTAACCACAGCCTCCAGACTGGCTTTGTCCTGATGGAGTGGAGGAGAGCAACAGTCAACCCTTTGCATAAAGGGGGACCATCTACTGACCCCAGAAATTACAGACTCATAAGTTTGACTAGTCTTCTATGTAAGGCCATGGAAAGAATAATCATTGATCTGATAAATAATGACATAGGAGACCTCTAAACACTGGTACTAACCCAATTCAGCTTTGTCAAGGACAGGTCATGCCTACTGAATCTGATGTATTTCTTTGAGAAAGTCACTTAAGCCATGGATGAGGGTAAAGCAGAAAATATCACCTACATCAACCTGGTCAAGGCATCTAACACAATTCCCCACTCAGGTATTATAAATAAACTGGGCCTGAATCCCTATGTCACCAGATGGATATCTAATTGGCTCATGGACATGACACATGGGGTTAAAGCCACAGATATCAGATCCAGCAAGAGACCAGTTACTAGTGGTGTGTCACAGAGCTCAGTGCTGGGATCATTTCTGTTTGGAATATATTTCTGTCGAACCACAATACATGTACACACTGACACCAAAACATGAAAAAATCAATCCCTCAAAGACCACTGTTGCAGGACATGAACATCAACAAAGGACACTAAAATTGTATTGTATTAAATTTGAAATACACACCATTTTGGCATTGCTCTTCATGTCCTGCAGCAGCAGTCATTGAGGGATTGATTTGTCAGTGTTTCAGAATATACTTCTGAAAAGTCAAGGCTAATGTGGAAGGACTCTGGATGACAAAATTTACCAATGACTACAAGCTGGAAACAATTATTGAACCCCCCAGTGATGCAGATATCCTTCAGGAAGGTCTAGATCAGACAAACGATCGGTGCCAAATCCATGGCCCAAAATTAAATGCAAAAAAATGCATTAGCATGGCCTTTAGGAAGTCAAATACCTCTGCAAATTAGAACATCAATAGCACATCCCTTAGAGTAAACTCAGAGATGAGAGATCTAGGTTTGCAGATAGATAGTAGCCTGAACTTTGACTACCATGTATCCACAGTGGTGAGGAAATCCTTTTATGTGGCATACCTTATAAGTAAAGGTATGGCATCCAGATCCAAGGAAATTATAGTCCCACTGTACTCAGCCCTCATTAGACCAATAATCAAGTACAGTGTGCCATTTAGCATGTACTTGACTAGGCACTTACAGCAGCTGGAGTGACCTCAGAGGTTCCTCACAAAGAAAATACAGGGTGTAAACGACATGAACTATGTGGAAAGACTAAAAGACCTCACAAATCCTGCCCTGATGGAGCTGCTACACATCCATAAGCCAAACAGCACAACGGTCACCTGATCTATTTATTTATTTTTATTTTAGAGTTTGTTTACCGGGATAGTCCATTGGGCTAAGAAGAGCCCATTTTCAATGGAGTCCTGGGGAGAAAAGCTCCATGAACAACAATATAATATGAAGACAATGCATTTACATTTATGTAATACTACTGAAGATTACACAAAATGACAAAAAATGCACGATTGCAGTGAAAATACAGCCAAAAAAAACAAAAGGTAAAATTACACACACACACACAGACACACACACACACATACACACACACACACACACACACACACACACACACACACACACACACACACACACACACACACACACACACACACACGTCAATTAAAATGAGAAAAATCCATTGGTGCATATTCCTGTTAGATTTGTTACAATGTGAAATAATGCAGGGTTGACATTGCAGTTTTACATGAACTCTTAGTAGAGTTAAAGTAGGATAGGGGGATAAGAGGTGTTAATTGTTGAATGTAGGAAGGGTGGGGCAATTAGAAAAATAAAATAGAGCAAGAGTAGGAGTAAATGAGAAAAATGAAGATAGTAGTCAGAGAAGGTCAGTGTGATGAAGAGAAGAGAGAATAAAGGAGTGTGAGAAATGGGGAAAAACAGGTGAGTCATGTGAGATGAGAGCAGGAACATACCCAGAGGGTTTTGAGGTGGGAATGAAGCAGGGTCTTAAAGGCAGAGTGGTTGTCTGCAGTACAAATAAAAGGTGGCAGGGAGTTCCAGAGGTGAGCTACGGAAAAGGATAGCAGGTGTTTGCCTGGAGGACGAGCAGGCTTGTGCAGTTCAAGAAAATTCTGGCTATTGGATCTTAGAAGTCTGTTGGATAGGTGCATTTTGAAGCAGGAGGCAAGGGAGGGGCAGATGGAGGGATTAAAGATGAGTTTATGGGCTTGAGTAAGTCAAATGTAGGTTAATGGTTGGGAAGTTCGAGCCAATTTAGTTTGTGTAGGGCATTGCAGTGGTGGGAGGAGGATTTATAGCTGGTAGCAAACTTAGAAATGTTGTTATAACAAGAGGATAGCTTTGTTTTTAGAGAAGATTGAAGGTTGGTAAGAAGTGGGGCACAATATAGGAGAGAAGGAATGTGGAAGGTGTTAAAGAGTACAAGTTTAGTAGTGGGAATGATATAGCAGTTATGGTGGTACAGCATGCCTAGTTTCTGGTGGGTTTTCTTTATATTGGTTAGTAGGTGGGTATAAAATTTTAACTGTTCATCAATAATGACACCTAGAAGCTTTACATGAGAGGCTACCACGAGAGAGGTATTGTTTTGACTCGTAACAGAGAATAAGTTTTTGTCTATAATGGTATTTTTGAAGGGGAAAAATAACATAATTTTAGTTTTTGATGCATTGAGTGATAGGTGGTTGTCTATCATCCAATGTTTGGTATAAGAGAAAGCATCCTGAGTTACTTTTAAGAAAGTGGAGGTGGAAGTGGCAGTGCAGATGATTGTAGCTTCATCTGCGTATTGAATCAGTTTAACACTAGGTATGTTTTGGTGGAAGTCATTTATGAAAACGTTGAACAATAGGGGACCCAATATGGAACCCTGGGGTACACCTGAAGGTGTATTAAGGATGGAGGAGGTGGATTTTTCCATTTGACAGCTTGTTGTCTGTTGGAGAGGTAACTAGAGAAACCACTTGACAGAAGAGTAGGATAGGTTTAGATTAGAGAGTTTATATAGGAGAAGGTGCAAGGATCTAGGGATCTAAACTTTGTCAGTGACTTAAACAAAACATACTGGAAAGACAGATATATGTCTCAGAGATTCCCCCTTCTTTGGAACAGGCTTCCTAATTACATTAAGCAGAGCCCTTCCCTGACCCTCTTCAAATGCAATATGGATCAATGGATGGGGAATCGCAAATTCACACCTGGGGTAATGCCTAAGTCCCTTATGGATAGGGACAATCTATAAGATACTCAATGCACAGGCACAAATCCATGCTATCTTCTTGCCCCTAGGGGCCATATATTGGACATTATTGGGTTATATAGAGGCATATTTATTTATTTATTCCAGTTTGAGTACTAATTGGAAGTTTTTCCAGAGGAGAGATAACCTCTGTGAGACATATCTGTCTTTAGAGCAAGTCCTGTTGATGTCACATACTAAGCTGAGCTCCCTAAAGCAGGCGTATCTTATACTATTTGATTTACAAATGTGCAACATTTCTATTAGAGCAGGATCTGAGATTGCTTTATATGCAAGGCAGAAGTTGCCTCTGAGTAGTCTATATGACAGAGTATAGTGACAGTGATTTCAGTCTGACAGCATATGACATATGCTGAAGATGCTAAGTTTTCTTTTAAGAAACCTTTGAGGTCTTTTCTGTTGCTGCAGGTGCCTGGTAAGATACATGCCAAAGGTAGCAGTTTACTCTATTATTGGTCTGATGAGTGAGGAGTACAGTGGGCTTATAACCTCTGTTGTTCTGGATGCAATACCTTACTATGAGGTAGGGCGATGTAGAAAGCCTTTCTTACCACTGTGGAGATGTGATAGTTAAAGGAAAGGTTGCTGTCAACCTGTGTGCCCAAATCTCTCACCACTGATTGCATGCTTAGGGTGTTGTTATTAATGTGGTAATCTGCAGGGACATTGCCCTTGCTGAACGGGATGATAATGCATTTTTGCATTGAGTTTTAGCCCATGACTTTGGCACCAGTCTTTTGTCTGTGTACGTCCCTCTTGTAGGATGTTGACATCATTTGGGGACTCAATAACTGCACCCAGTTTGCAATCATCAGCAGACTTTGTCAGCCATAGACCTTTTGTTTTAGACTGTACATCCGAGAAGTAGATTTCAAACAGTATAGGCCCAAGCACCAATCCCTGTGGAACACAACTGGCTATGGGTCTGCTGGTGGAGGTAGAGTCACCTATTTTGACTGTGTGTTCTATAAGTGAGCCAGTTTGCAACCCACCTGACAATATACAGGTTAATCTCCAGCTGGATGAGTTAATCAATGATGCCTGAGTGGGGAATAGTGTCAAAGGCCTTGGCCAGGTCCAGGTGGGCCATATACACATATTTTCCTTTGTCCAGGGCTTTGGTGACTGTCTCAAAGAAGTCCACCAAGTTCAATAAGCAGGATCTCCCTTTAATGAAGCCAGACTGGGTCCGGTCAAGCATTTGGAGGTCTCCTATATCTTTGTTGTTAAGGTCCTTGATTATTCTTTCCATAGCTTTGCAGATTAGGCTGGTCAGGCTTATGGGTTTTTAGTTCCCAGCATAAGTGGAGGTGCCTCCTTTATGTAACAAGATGACAGCTGCTCTTTTCCATTCAGCAGGTACAAAACCAATGCTTAGACTAATGTTAAAAAAAGTACCTAGTGGTGCAGCTAGTTCCTGTTTTAATTAATTTAGAAAGCAGCCTGGGATATTATCAGGTTTCACAGAGGCTGTGTTTTTGGCTTTGGAGAGAGTGTTTATGACCTGCTCCTTGTAGATACTAGGTGGGGGGGGGGGGGCAGGTGATAGAGATGCTTTGGGAGATATGTAGCTGGGACAGGGGGGAGAAGTTTTCACTGACCTGTCAGCTAGCAGGTTGGCTATTTCTGCAGGTTTAGTATATGTGGTGCCATTAACAACCAATGCTGCACAGATCTGGATTTTTCCTTTAAGGTATCTGACATAGCCAAAGAAGGCCTTATGTTTACCCTTAGCGAAGGAGGCTAATTTGGATTCATAGCTTTAGAATGCCTTATGAGGTATCTTATTTGCTTGTTTAAGGCAAGGAAGAAATGCTTCCAGTTCAGAGACCATTCCTTCCTGCTCTTGGAGAGCAATTTCTTTCTCTTATTGTATAACCTGTTAATAGCGGATGTCCACCAGGCAAGCTTGTTCTTTCTTGAGGATCTTGTTTTGGTCCTATCAGGTATGGCTTAGTCAATACATTTGTACAGATGCTTATACAAGGCATTAGTGTAAATCCCAGTATAGGTGTCTATATCATCAATGAGGGCAGGGGCTATGAAGCTATTAATGCCATCATGTATTAGGCTGTAATTGGCTTTGTAGAGGTTTTTAGTCTAGTTGCTGCCAATGGGAGGTCAGATGTTATTGTTACTTCTAATGAGACTGATTTATGATCAGACCTCACTAGGGAGGGCCGCACACATGGGGTGGTGCAATGATCACACATGTTAGTGAGCACCAGATCCAGAATGTTTGGGCCACTTGTGGGGGTGTCAACTAACTGGTCCAGGGCATTGGAGATTATGAAGTCCAAGAATCTTTGGGCAAGTCTGTTAGTATAATTTACACAATCTATGGATAGGGTAGTTAAAGTCACCTAAAACCAAGGTGTTTGGTTGTATCTTACGTGATTCAAGTAAATCCAAGTATGCAGTGTTGGTATCCTGGTTCATGGAGGGGCTCCTATAACTGGCAATAACTTGGAGAGGTGTTTTACCTACAGTCAATTGGACCTGGATTAGTTCAAGGGAATAATTTTGTTTAACCAATCTAGAGGTGTATTTATCTTGATGAATATTGATACTCCACCTCCTTTAATTCTCGCACTTTTAGTTTGTGGACTGAGTGTGTGGAAGGCATTATAACCCTATGGCCGGGATTCTTTTAGCAGCCATAAACCAAGTCTCAGTGACTGCATAGATGTCACCATCTTCTAAGTTGAGAAGTGCTTCCAGAGAGTGCAGTTTTAGGTTTAGACTTCTAGTGTTTAGCAGCATAACCTTGGGGTTACTTTTTGAAGATGTTTTTATGTCAAGAATTTTGTTATTGTGGCAATGCCTAAAAAAGGCACTATGGAGGAGGCAAGAGCCTTAGCCAGTAACCAAAATCCCAGAGTTGACTGATGAAGACCATCTCAGGCAAAGCAGGGTGGATTATCTACCATGTCATCCCAGGCTGACAGGTACTGGATCCCCATAGAATGACACCAGAAACTGATGCAATTGTTGAAGTCAATCATTTTTGTTTATATTGTGGTGTCATCTTAGGTGAAGGTAGTATGCTGCTCAAGGCTAGGGACATACCTGCCTGAGACACATATTTAGTGAGATCAGTCATGTCTCTCGTCATCTCTTCATATAGTCCAGTGAGGTACATCTCAAGTCATTCACACCAACATGAACTTTGACGGAGTCCTAATGGTACTTGTTGTGTAGGGACTTGAGTGTGTATGTGTTCTGGTGGATTCTGGCACCAGACAGACAGCTGACTGGAACCTTCTACTTGTCCAGCCTGGTGAGTGGGACATTTGTGCGTGCCACTATGGAGTTGCCTATGACCAGAACATTTGGTTTAAATGTGCTTTGCCTTAGGGGCTTGTTTTGTGAGACACTTGTGCTTATGGTTTTATGTGTATTAAGTGCTGAAAATACTGTGTTAGGTGTAGCATGTTTGTGCTTCGGAGGTTTCTGGTGTTTAGGTAGATTTCTAGTGAGTACCTCTGCATATGATGGTTTATGTGTTGAGAATGTGGTTTATACAGGAGGTGTAGCATGTGGGCTCACAACCTGTTCAGTGTCACTGTTCTGTGAATGAGAGAGCAAGGATTCCAAATTCTTAGTGTATATATGCATCTCTCACAAATTGAGCTTGAGTGGTTTACGAGTAGTGGGTTGTCAGTGTACATGATGCAGTTGCTACACTGCCTCAGGATACCCATGTCAATCAGGCTGGCAGGAGAAACGGAGGAGAACTGGCCATCCATAATACTAGGTGTAAATTTACTTAATTTAATGAGGAAGAACATGGTTTAATTGGTGCTTAATGCTGGGTCTGTACTAATGGGGCTCTCAAGTGGTACGAGACTATTAGAGATTAGCAGATTTCAGTTAAAGTGGCAAATGCTGTAGAAAGCCCAGTTGAGGTGCTCTTCGAGCAGCTAAGCGCAATTTAAGGGACTCCTCAGCTGGAGCACAGGCAGCTTCTAATTAAAAATAAATCTACTCTAACTTTTGCGTCTATAACCACCAGTGGTTACTTCCACTGCACGGTGCTGTGCAAAGGTGTGCTATGCCCAAACAGACGCCTCAGATTGCTCAGATGAAGATAGTAGAGCAGTGGCTGGTCGCCAAACTCTGTGGAGCTGTGTTAAAACAGGTGCAAACCCACGCAAACGCAGGGCTTATGTAACAACTATTTTAACCCTTTTTTTTTAAACAACTTAATTTTCAAACCAGCTGGCCAATGGAAATGCTCAATACTGAGCCTTATTCCAGCAATCTCCAACTCAAATGGGTCCTTTGCTACACTCTTCTACTTCAGGGTTGCAGGGGGCCCTCTTAATGTAAGATTGCTGGTTTTAGTGCTCAGATAATGCCAAACAGTCTAGATTCAGGACATCTGACTCAAGCCTATGCTATAAAATACACAAGTACTAGAAAATACAAAGTGCAGGGAAAAACAATCTCAAACAGCAGACAGTTGAAACAGTGAGACAGCAAGACCGTTAACATGGCTAAAAAACAGTTAAAAGTAGGTGGCAATTCAATAATACACAGTTTAAAAAGGTGAAATACAGTGATTAAAAATACTTATTTTTCTGTAGATTTCAAAGGATACCTTGGATTTCATTTGGATTCACTCGAGAGATCAGAGAGAGCACACCAATCCTAGAAGAGCTCCTAGAGCACCAGTCCTGGAGCAGTTCTACATATATACAAACCTCAGTGTTGCTCTATGTGTAATTCTGAAAATTGTGCCTTATGTGTTGCTGTGAATGTAAATGTGCACTTTGCACCTCTGCATGTAATTGCCAACTTGTGCGTCTGGAGTTTTCCTTGTATGCTGTATGTGTAATGCTATTTATGCATATTTGTTGTTGATTATGGCCAGGATTGTAGCTGTAAGAGTACATTCACTAGCCCAATCATGCCGTTGATAAGAAAATAAACAAACATATGCAAATAAATATTAAAATAATTCCCCAGCAGTCACTTTCTGTAGTTCATTGGGAGGGAACCTATCTTGCACTCAGTGGGCAAAAAGCCGATAGTCTTGCCTAGGATTCCAGTTTATTGCAGTATGTACACACAAACACACACACACACACACACACACACACACACACACACACACACACACACACACACACACACACACACAAACACAAACACACACACACAAACACAAACACACACACACACACACACACACCTTTGGGTATATTCAAAGACTGCAAGTTAGCCCGATAGCAGTGGGGGGGGGGGGGGGTAGTTTCACCTCATCACTGACATTCTGTCCTGCCTTATATAAGTGGTACATTTTGGGTTATCTCTGCTTAATATCTGAGCTTTGGCAAGCTAAGATCTACCTGAAATCAACTGGATGTATAAGTGAATTTAAGTACACTTTTATCTGCTCTTTTTCATATAGTACTGTAATTTATTTATTTGTTTCTCACTGAATATTAACTCAACTGAAGTTGCGGCTGTCTCTCTACAGTTAGTTCCCCACCCAACCTCCCTGTTCTTGTTTTGGTGTTAATGTTGGTGGCTTTGAAATTGCCTGCCCCTCTTGTAGATTTGTATTTGGATACTCCTTCTGGGCCCATCTCATTTGCTCACTCAACTGAGTGCAGTGAGATCATATTCTGACTTCAGACACTCCTGCTGTGTACAAAGAGAGCATTTGTGAAGAACAACCCCTGTAGCCTCCTAATTCTGCTCTGTTCCCTCCCTCAAAAAAAAAAAAATAATTAAATAAAATAAAAAATAAATAAAATATATATTTTATTCAGCTGCACTTACTGTAACTGTCTTAGATGCTGTTCTGCGTGCTATCTGTTCAGTCGGTCTTACTCTGCACTGATTACTGCTTGTTATTAGCCTTCTAATTTACTGCCTTCTGCACTTGTTTTTTAGTCATTTGTTAATTTAATTGCATTTATTTGAACTGTATTTGCCGTAGTGTTGCTACACAATCGGGTGTGCTGACCTGGACTGCAATTTGAATTGTATTTACTGCTGTTTTAGCTGCTTTTCTGTAAAAAAATGTAAGCTTGTTTCCTGCCTTTCCTGTAACTAGTTTAGTCCAAATACAGACTTGCTGTATCCAGGACTGTTGGTAAGCTTCTGAGCCCCCCAAGCCTTTCTGTGTTGGAGGGAAGCCTTCTAGCTTATCAGTGCGAGTGGTAAGCACTAGGTAACCTATCTACCACATGAGGAGTGGTTTCTGGCCCAGAAATTATAGTTTATTGGCCGTTTGGGAAGCTTTTTCATCTCTTTCAACCTTCTCATTTAAAAGCCTGTGTTTGCGCTTGTTTCCTGCCTTTCCTGTTACTAGTCTTGTCCAGGTACAGATTTGCTGTGTCCAGGACTCTTTGTAAGCTTCTGAGCCCCCCAAGCCTTTCCGTGTTGGAGGGAAGCCTTCTAGCTTATCAGTGGGAGTGGTAAGCACTAGGTAGCCTATCCTCCACGGGAAGAGTAAGTTTTGGCCCAGAAATTGTAGTTTATTTGGCCGTTTGTGCAGTTTTCCATCTCTTTCAACTTGCTGGCTTAAAAGCCTGCATTTGTACTTGCACCCCGCCTTTCCTGTAACTAGTCTAGTCCAGGTACAGATTTACTGTATCCAGGACTCTTTGTAAGCTTCTGAGCCCCCCAAGCCTTTCTGTGTTGGTGGGAAGCCTTCTAGCTTATCAGTGGGAGTGGTAAGTATTAGGTAGCCTATCTACCACAAGAGGAGTGGTTCCTGGCCCAGAAATTGTAGCTATTGGCCATTTGGGCAGTTTTTTTCCATCTCTTTCAACTTTCTGGTTTAAAAGCTGCACTTGCGCTTGTTTCCCACCTTTCCTGTAACTAGCCTAGTCCAGATACAGAGTTGCTGTATCCAGGACTGTTGGTAAGCTTCTGAGCCCCGCAAGCCTTTCTGTGTTGGAAGAAAGCCTTCTAGCTTATCAGTGGGAGTGATAAGCACTAGGTAGCCTGTCTACCATGAGAGGAATGGTTCTTGGCCCAGAAATTGGAGTTTATTGACCATTTGGGCAGTTTGTCCATCTCTTTCAACTTTCTGGTTTAAAAGACCACATCTGCACTTCTTTCCCATCTTTCCTGTAACTAACTTACTGGGTAGCACTAGAAAGCCTTAAACTTGGAATAGCTTCTGTAGCTTACCCTGAACTAGCTTGAACTGCTTTTTAACTGTTTGCTGCATTATTTTAAAATCTGCACTTAAAGTTACATTTTAGTCTAATTTGATCGAAAGTTTGTTTGTTTGTTTGTTTAATTTAACTGTTGAGGCTGCCCACTAAAGTGTGCTAGCCTGTGTAACTGATTTATCACTGTTTCTGCATTTTCTGTGTGTTTCTATCAAAAAACCAAAAAAACAAAAAAATAATCCTTGTTTTCCCGCCTCTCCTCGACTAGTTTAGACCAGTTTACAGGCATTGCTGTATTCTGGGCTGTGGTGTAGTTCCTGTGTTGTCCATTACCTTACTTGGATAGAAGGAAGTTTCTTTGCTCACCAGTGGGAGTGGGGAGCCTTGAGCAGCCTACCTGTCCCTGTAGGAAGTGACCTCAGCACAAGAAGCTGTAGTAATTGGTTGTTTTGGACCATTTCTAGCTCTTTTGTAGTTCACTGTTTAAAATCCGTGTTTGCATGGCTTTGCGCGGTTGTGCGCATAGCGCAGCGCCGGTTAAACAAGGTTAAACTTCTTCTGGCTCCGCCAGGTCTGCTCTTCAAATTTTCCCTTAAGGAAGCTCTACTCTTAGTATAATCAGACTACTCACTATATTATAAGCCTAGCACTTGTTCTCAATACTTCTGTACTAAGTAAGCACTCTCGTACTAAGTAAAGCACTGCATCTACTTACCACCCCTGTGAATATCCACTTCCCTTAAAGGTATACCACTCCCTTATACTGTTCTAGCATGTCGAGTGGTAGATTACTGGCGTCCTCACCAGTTCAGCTGGTCAATCTGGGTATCTTGAGACAATGCTACAATTGTCTCATGTACACAGACAACCCTCTCCTCCTCCCAACAAACACAAATACATGTGAGAGATGCAACTATATAGCCAAACTGGAGGCTGAACTCTCTCAACTCAGGGCTGGCATGACCAGACAGGAGGAGATGGTAACCACACACACAACAATCCCAGTCCCACATAGACCTACCACAACTGCAAACCAAACACATAAAAACACAAAGACATACTCGGAGGCTCTAATAAAAAACTTACCAAAACAACAGAGGCTCCCAAAGCAGACATCCAAAAATCCACCACCTCAAAACAAAACACATGCAATACATACTTCAATAAATCAGTGTGTCAACCAATCACAGCCCTTAAGGCCAAACACCATGCCTGATACACTAGTAATAGGTGACTCTATATTCAGACACACTGATGGCCCGCTGACCAGGCTGAACAAGGAGAGGGTGACTGTGAGCTGTCTATCGGGAGCTAGGATCCGCCACATAACACACACACACTCAAGTCACTCCAAAGCAAGTACAAATATAACTCCGTCATTGTCCATGCTGGTGTAAATGACCTGAGATGTACCTCCCTGGACTACATGAAAAGAGACATAGAAGAGCTCTCCGATTATGTAGCCCAGGCTGGTATGACCCTGACCCTGAGCAGCATCTTGCCCTCACCAAGAATGATACCACAATACAAAGACAAGATGATCAGCTTTAATAATTGGCTCAAGTACTGGTGTCATTCTAAGGGGATCCAATGTCTGTCTGCCTGGGATGACATGTTGGACAAGCCACGCTGCTTCGCAAGGGATGGCCTACACCTGTCACCACTGGGCTTCCGGATATTGGCTAAGGCTCTTGCCACCCCCATAGTGCCTTTTTTAGGCAAGGCTCAAATGACAAACCCACCTCCTTAGAAAACAAAAATGGAAAAAAACTAAGGGTAATGCTGCTCAACGCCAGAAGTCTAAATCTCAAGATGCAGGCACTTGATGCACTCCTCAGCATGGAGAACATCGACGTCTGTGCAGTAACTGAAACCTGGTTCAAGGCTCCTGAGAGCACCCCAGTGCTACCAGGCTATACCTCGTATCATGCTTTTCGGCCCCAAAACCCGTCCGAACCACAAAGGGAGGGGGAGTGTCCATATTCATCAAGGACACCCACACCTCCAGGTTAGTAGCAACACATGAAACATCAGAGACCATACAGGTGCAACTAACCATAGGCAAAACTGCTATACAACTGGTAGCATGTTACAGACCACCCTCCCAATCTCAAGAACCCCACTCAGCCTTCCTGAAGACATTAGAGGATATGAATGTATCACAAAATACCATCATACTGGGAGACTTCAACTACCCAAACATAGATTGGGTACATTATTCTAGCCCTAATACTCTAGCCCAAAGGTTCCTGGAATTCATAAATTCAAATGCACTGGAACAACTAGTCACCTCTCCCACTAGGGGAGATAATATACTAGACCTGATCATCACAGACATGGGGACAAAATGCTCCACACCGGAAGTATACCCCTCACTAGTGAGATCTGACCACAAACTAATCACCCTGGATACACATATCCCACCTCCACCCCCAGCACAAAAGACCACAGTGAAAAACTTCTCAAAAGCAGACTTCACTCTTCTTAAGACTGAGATGGTATCCTTTAAGCCCACTGTGCCAGTGGATACCACATCCCACAATGCCGAATCCTTCACAAATGCTTTCTATGGACATCTCCAAGAATGCATGGATCATGCAATCCCAAATAAATCCAAGTCCCTCTCCACCAAAGGCAAGCGTCCTGTCTGGTGGACCTCAGCCATTAACAAATTGTATAACAAAGAAGGAAGCTACTGCACGTCAGAGCAAAATCCCATGAAGGGAAGACATCTCTGATCAACATTAGCAGAAAACTACATTCTCTCATAAAACATCCAAGGCCAACTTTGAGAGAAAAATCGCTAAGGACACTAAAGATAACCACAAAGCCTTCTTCAGCTATGTTAGAAACCTGGGAAACCCTCAGATATGCTCAGAGTTGGTTCACAACAACAAAAATACACTGAACCCACAGATATTGCCAACATTCTGGCTGACAGGTTCAATGCAAATTTCTCCCTCCTCACCCCCAAAAGAAGAAATACTTATCCCAGCTGAATGTAATCTCCTGTCATCTCAGATGTCCAAGTGAGAACCACCCTAAACAAAGCTAAAAACACAGCATCAATGGGACCTGACGGTATCCCGGGTTGCGTGTTACGTGAACTCCAAGAGGAGCTAAACCCACACATAAAAATGCTATTTAACCTTAGCCTTACTTTGGGATATGTACCTGAACACTGGCGTACAGCAACAGTGGTCCCACTCCACAAAGGGGGTGCCTCTACAGACCCTGGAAACTACCGCCCCATAAGCTTAACCAGCCTGGTCTGCAAAGCTATGGAAAGAATCATTATGGAACTCATAAACAGAGACATAGGGGACCTACAGACACTTGACCCCACCCAGTTCGGCTTTGTAAAAGGCAGATCCTGCCTTTTGTACCTGGTTGACTTTTTCGAAACAGTCACTAGAGCCATTGATGAGGGCAAAGCAGTCCATACAGCCTACCTAGACTTGGCTAAGGCCTTCGACACAATACCCCACTCAGGCATCATAGATAAGCTCAACAGCTTAAACGTAAACCCTTATGTCACTAGATGGGTTGCAAACTGGCTAAAGGACAGAACCCATAAAGTTAAAATCACTGGAGCAATGTCAGACTCAAAGCCAGTCACAAGTGGTGTCCCACAGGGGTCTGTCCTGGGACCCCTCTTGTTCGGCATTTATTTCTCAGATGTTAAAGCAAACATGGGAGGGCTGTGGCTGACAAAGTTTGCAGATGACTGCAAACTAGGCGCCATAGTTGATACACCAGCGGACACATACATCCTACAAAAAGGCCTCACAGAAACGGACAACTGGTGCCGGAGTCACGGCCTTAAACTAAATGCCAAAAAATGTATAGTCATCCCCTTTGGGAAAAACAAAGTACCCACAAATTATCACATAGACAGCAACCCACTGAGTACGGAAAAAGTAATCAGAGACCTAGGGACCCAAGTCGACAGCGACCTCTCATTTGGCACCCACATTGCCAAAGTGGTTAGAAAAACATTCTACCTTGCACACCTCATCATGAAGGGATTCACATCCAGATCCAAGGATGTCATTGTACCCCTATACTCCTCCCTCATCAGACCCATGATTGAGTACAATGCCCCATTTGGTATGTACCTCACCCGGCATTTGCAACAGCTGGAGAGACCACAAAAGTACCTCACCAAGAGGATCAAGGGTCTCCAACATATGTCTTATTCTGCCAGACTAAAGAAACTTCAGCTCTATTCAGTAGCATACCGCCTGCTCAGAGGTGATCTCTGCCTGACGTACAAGGCCATGTCCAATCAGGATCTGATGGACATGCTCCACCTCAAAAAATCCAAATCCATCAGGACCATGAGAGCTAAAGACTTAAACCTCGGCACAAGTATGAATAGGACATGCTGGAGGGATAGATTCATAACCCAGAGGCTTCCCATGCTATGGAACAAGATCCCAGTTCGTATTAGGCAGAGCCCCTCACTGACTCTCTTCAAGAGAAATCTTGATGAGTGGATGGGAGATCGTAAGTCTACCCCAGGGGTCACATCTGTGTCACTGCTAGACAGGGGCACAGTAAACTAATTCTATTATATAAGGGGACCTTCATTGTGTCGCTACTAGACAGAGGCACAGTATTCTAAATTTATTCTGTACATTTTTTGTACCATTTCATGGGGTGGCAAAAGCCACATCACTATGGCTAGGCTTACAAATGCCCCAGGGCAGATAGCCTAGTACTATACTATGAAACTATGAAACTATAAGCCTTCTAGCTTAGAAAAGAGACTTTGGAGTGATTAGGTATCAGTTTTCTGTACTTTCTTGTTGTAATTAACTGTTTTCTGCCTAAACTCAGATTTTCCAGCATTTATTGTGATTTAAATGCTTGTTTTTTTCACATATTGTACTTAATTGACTGCCTGCACTTTTAAAAAGTTGTTTTTTGTTTAAATAATTTGTTTAACTGTTGTAGGCTACACACTAAAGTGCGACAGCCTTTTCTGATCATTTGTAGTCATTTAAAGCTGTTTTAAATGTATTTTTTACTGTTTTTGCCTTTTCAAAAAAAACAAAAAAAAACAAATAAATTCCTTGTTTCCCACTTTTCTAAGCTAGTATTGTCCAGTTTTCAGGCTAATGCTGAATTTAGGGCTGTGATACTAGTGGCTGAGTTGCCCATACCTTACTTGGGTAGAAGGAAGTTTCTCTGTTCACCTGTGAGAGAGGGGACCTTTGAGCAGCCTATCTGTCCCTGGAGGAGTGGTTCCAGCCCAGACGTTAGTAGTTTATTGGCCATTTTGGGCTAATTTCTATCTCTTTCATTTCCCTACTATAAAAAACTGTGTTTGCATGGTTTTGTGCACTGGGCAGCGCCGGTTAGCTATGGTTAAATTATTCCCGGCTCCACTAAGTCTCCTCTTTAGTTTTTCCCTTGAAACTAGTCTAACTCTCAACCTAAGCACTCAAAAAGCATCCTACAGCCCAGCACTTGCTCAGACCTAATAGCAAGCACTAATATACCCTGACACATGATTGCCCAGCAGGGCAAGGCTCTTTATTCACCCCTCACCAACCAAGCAACTAAGCAGCTCACCCTACTATTCAGGCATGACCAAAGGGCAATTTCAGGTGTATTCTCCAGTCCAGCTGGTGAATCTGGGTATCCTGAGGCAAAGTTACAACTGCCTCATGTACATAGACAACCCTGTCCTCCTACCACAAAACACTAACATATGTGAGAGATGCAATTATACAGCCAAACTGGAGGCTAAGCTGTCTCCACCCAAGACTGGAACAGACAGTCAAGAGGGGAAGGTTAACACTCGCACCACACCTTCAGCCACGCACAGACCTACTAAAACAGCACTGGCAAAAAATACACTTAAATACACAAAATCATATGCGGAGGCTCTAAATAAAAACCTGCAAAAGTATCAGAGACCTCCAAAGCAAACAGCCAAACAACCTGCACCTCCCGTCACAAACCAAACACATAAAACACAAAATCAGTGTGCCGCACAATCACAGCCCTTAAGGTGAAATAACATACCTAACACACTAGTAATAGGTGACTCTATAGTCAGGCACATTGACGTTCCACTCACTAGGCTGGACAAGCAGAAGGTTACTGTTAGCTGCCTGTCAGGAGCCAGAATCCGCCACATAACACAAGCACTCAGGTCACTTCAGAACAAGTACAAATATGACTGTCATTGTTCATGTTGGTGTGAATGACCTGAGATGTACCACCCTGGATTACATGAAAAGAGACATGGAAGAGCTCTCTGATTATGTAGTCCAGGCTGGTATGACCCTGACCCTGAGTAGCATCCTGCCCTCACCAAGAATGATACCTCAGTATAAAGAAAAAAATATCAATTTCAACAATTGGCTAAGCTCCTGGTGTCATTCAAAGGGGATCCAGTGCCTGTCAGCCTGGGACAACATGCTCGACAAGCCGCATTGCTTCACAAGAGATGGCTTGCACCTGTCACCCCTAGGCTTTTGAATACTGGCCAAGGCTCTTGCTGCCCCCATAGCGCCTTTTTAGGCAAGGCTCAAAAGTCAAACCCACCTCCGTAAACAGCACAATTAACAAAAAACTGAGGGTTATGCTACTCAGTGCCAAGAGTTTAAATCTCAAAATTCACACTCTCGAAGCACTCCTCAGTATGGAGAACATTGACATCTGTGCAGTAACTGAAACCTGGTACAAGGCTCCAGAGAGCACCCCAGCACTACCGGACTACAACTCATACCACACGTTTTGGCCACAGAACATGGACCGAAACACAAAAGGAGGGGGTGTATCCATATTCATCAAGGATATCTACATCTCCAGGTTAGTGGCACAGCATGATACCTCTGAGGTTGTCCATGTGCAACTAACATCGGGCAAATCTGCAATGTAAATTTTGGCTTGCTGCAGATCACCCTTCATGATCCAGAACCACCACTCCACCTTTCTGGAGACACTGGAAAACATGACGGTCCTGATATTGGGTGATTTCATTTACCCTACCATTAACTGGGAAAACTACTCAAGTACAAACTCCCAGGCCCAGTGCTTCCTGGAATTCATCAACTCAAACGCCCTGGATCAGCTGGTAAACTCCCCTACCAGAGGTGAAAACATATTGGACCTGGTCATCATCAACATGGGAGACAGGTGTTCCACACCGGAGGTCAACCCGTCACTGGTTAGATCAAACCATAAACTAATCACTCTGGATGTCCACACCCCATCACCACCCCCAACTAAGGAAACCACAGTAAAAAACTTTTCTAAAGCAAACTTCACCTTACTTAAGACAGAGGTGGTAAGTTTCACAGCCCCCACGCTAAAGGATAACTCTGCCCAAGATGCAGGAACCTTTACAAATGCACTCTATGAGCACCTACAAGGATGCATGGATCGTGCCATCCCTAGCAAAACCAAGACTCACTCCTCTAAGAGAAGGAAACCAGTTTGGTGGACTCCTGCCATAAACAGACTATACAATAGAAGGAGGAAACTAGTTCAGAAAAAAAGCAAATCCCAAGAAGGAAAGACATCCCTGATCAGTATCAGTAAGAAACTAAGGTCCCTCATAAAATCATCCAAGGCTAACTTCAAAAGAAAAATAGCCAAGGATTCAAAAGATAACCATAAAGCCTTCTTTAGCTATGTTAAGAATCTAAGTGGCAACTCGCAGATATGCACTGAACTAAAATAGCACAAAATATACTGAACCTACTGATATTGCCAACATCCTGGCAGATAGATTCAGTGCAAACTTCACCCCCCTCTCACCTCCAAAAGGGCCCACAACAATACCGGAAAAGTGTAGTGTACAGGAAATCACAGACGCACACTTGAAAACAACCCTTTCAAAAGCCAAAAACACAGCATCAATGGGGCCAGATGGCGTCCCAGGCTGCATCTTGCACGAACTACAGAATGAACTAACCCCCCACCTAAACACGCTGTTCAACCTCAGCCTCTCCACAGGCTACATGCCCATAGAATGGCACGCAGCAATGGTTATTCCTCTCCACAAAGGAGGGGCCATAACTGACCCTGGTAACTGTTGCCCCATAAGCCTGACTAGCCTGGTCTGCAAGGCTATGGAGCGCATCATCATGGAACTCATTAACAAAGACATTGGGAACCTCCAAACACTTGACCCGACCCAGTTTGGCTTTGTTAAGGGCAGATCATGTCTACTAAACCTGGCTGACTTCCTCTAGACAGTCACTAAGGCCATAGACGAGGGAAAGGTGGTTCACACAGCCTACCATGACCTTGCCAAGGCTTTCGACACCATTCCAACTCAGGTATTACAGAAAAACCCACCAGGCTGAACATAAACCCCTATGTCATGAGATGGATTGCCAACTGGCTTACAGACATAACTCCCATGGTAAGAATAGCGGGCTCCAGGTCCGACTCTAAGCCAGTCACAAGTGGTGTCCCACAAGGCTCGGTCCTGGGACCTCTACTGTTCGGCATATACTTCTCAGAAGTACAGGCAAACACAGGAGGACTATGGCTAACCAAATTCACCAATGACTGCAAACTGGGAGCCATAATTGACTCTCTGGCTGACACGGACATCCTCCAAAAGGGACTTACTGAGACAGACACCTGGTGTCAAAGTCATGGCCTCATGCGAAATGCCAAAAAATGCATAGTCATCCCATTTGGGAAAAACAAAACACCCACAAATTACCACCTAGGTAGCAGCCCCCTTAATACAGAAGATGTAATAAGAGATCTCGGGACCCAGGTAGATAGTAATCTCTCCTTTGACAATCATATTGCCAAAGTAGTTAGGAAATCCTTCTATGTGGCCCATCTAATTACTAAAGGGTTCGCATCTAGAAATAAAGAGGTTATAGTGCCCCTCTACTCGTCACTCATCAAACCCATCATAGAGTACAATGCCCCATTTGGGATGTACCTCACAAGACACTTCCAACAGCTGGAAAGACCACAAAAGTACCTCACCAAGAGGATTACTGGCTTCAAACATATGTCCTATGCAACCCGACTGAAAAAACTCTGGCTGTACTCAGTGGCGTATCGCTTACTCAGAGGTGATCTCTGCCTGACTTACAAAGCCATGTCCAACTCAGAATTGATGGACATGCTCCACCTAAAGAAATCCAAGTCACTGCGAGCCACGTGCTCTAGTGAGCTAAACCTCACCACAACAATAAATAGAACATGCTGGAGGGAGAGATTCCTGTCACAGAGACTCCCCATGCTTTGGAACAAAATTCCAAACTACATTAGGCAGAGCCCCTCACTAACACTCTTCAAGAGAAACCTTGACGAGTGGATGGGTAACAGAAAATACACCCCTGGGATCACTTCATTGGCTCTGCTTGACAGTGGATCAGTTAATTAATCAATGGGGCGGAGAAAGCCGCCACACTCTGGCTAGTCTTATAAATGCCCTCGGGCAGATAGCCTAGTACCTACCTATGAACCTATGAACTTATTGTATGAGTTTGGGATGAAACCACAGCATAAGAGTAACTGGTGAAAAAAACACATGGCTACAGGGAGGGTAAACATATTGTGCACAAAAGCCCCCCTTCCACTCAGAAATCAAACTAGGAACCAAGTGCTATGAAGTAGCAATATTAGCCACTGACTGTGCCACCCCAAGCTGAAAGATTCTACACACACACTCACACACACATACACAGACACACGCACACACTTATTTATTCCTTGTTGATCAGGGTAGTCCCACTAGGCTAGTGGTCTCTCTTCAGGGGACAGCCAATGTGGTACTTATAGCATTAGAGGAAATTTGGCCAGGGCAACAGGGATCTTCCTCTCTTTCGATAGGTGTTGTGGGATATTTTACATCCTTTGGAGCTACCACCAGCTCAAGCAGGTGGGACTTCAGTTTAATGTCTCATCCAAAGGATGAAATATTCAGGAGTGCAGGAACCCCCTTATGCTGCACTGCAGTGTCAGCAATCTAACTGCCTGGTATGGAAACAGAATTCACAGCCTTCTGCACTAAGGTGAGTGTGTTATCTTTTGTGTCATTGACACATGCAGATGCACTTATGAATACATGTACACACACACACACACACACACACACACACACACACACACACACACACACACACACACACACACACACATAAAATTAATTAAATTGCTGGTTGCTGAGGCTATGTTTCCCCCTCTCTTACAGTAGTGTTTGGCTTTTTTCTTATTTTTTTATTTTTTTTTTTTTACACAGAGATCTTGGTTTTTGAACAGAAAAAGGTACGCGCCCAGAAAAGCTTAACATTCCCAAGCCAAACATTACTTCTGTTACAGAAAAACAGATGGAAATTTTCTCTGTCACGGTCAGAGTTAAGTCTGACTAAGGTGTGGTTGCAACAGCAACTTGTTTCAAGGGCCTTGTAATACAGGAAATCTGCACTGTATATACATTTTTTATAGTAGTCCTCCTCCTGTAAATATTACTGTTTGGTTGTGACTCCTACAAGCCCAAGCAAGTTTTAGTAGGGCGGTGCTATTAGGTTATTGAGCATAGTCAGGTATACACTACGTAAGTGAAAATGTACAAATTAATTGGTAGCACTGTCTTTAGCTCAGGTGCAATAATTATCCCACCTCGAAACACATGAAATAAATACAAATGATTAAACACAAAAAGTAACAATGCCTATAATGATGTATACATTACAAGACAGGTTTTACAATTGAAAACTTATAGGGTATTCTGACATGTCTGTGGTACATCTTTTAATGCATAAGCTGAGTACATAAGATTGAATAAAGGGCATTCACTTAGCCAATAGCATCAAAGGTGTAGTGCACAAATCTTGCATTTCTGAATTTCTGTATGCATCTTTGGCATAGTCTCTTAGCCTAAGATGTAGAATTTCTACACACACAATTGTTAAACCCAAGCAATGCCCCTGGGTGCTTAATATTGTCAGTTCATGTTTATTTAAGAACTGCAAAACCATACTACATACAACTTGTTTAAAGTCGACATCTCTGTAAGGAAATTACACTGTAAAACAGTGAAGATTTCTACAGGTAAAGAGGTTTAAACTTGCATCATTGGAAGATGTAGACCCCAAGCACTTTGTATTAAATGTGATTTTAAGCCCAGGAGCTATCTACTTGACAGATATTTTAGTCATTTCTTGTAAAATCTAATATTTTCCATTAAAACAGCATAATAAATCAGTGTCAGCCTATGTCTTGAGTCACTGATAAAACAACAAACAGGAAGGTCATCTCATAGAATGTTCCTTATAAACAACGCAAAAAAGTCCAAAGCCCTGTGTGAAGAAGCAGTGACAACACTGCCACCCAAATGTGACACAGATTCTGTTACCAGTCTGTCTCAATGATTGATCTATAAGCTACAACCTCTGCACCAACAGCATGTGCTGTCCTGGATATAGTTCTGCACCTTCCACATTCAAATTAGACTGCACATTGTTCACCTACAGAGCCATACTGTTCTCATCATGAATCAATGTCTCACTGTGCATCTCTATTCATGATAACTACCCTTCACGCAAAGTGTTTTCACACACACACATGTAGACAATTTCTATGGACGGCTGACAGAATTATCCATTTCCCCACAGCTTTCTCCCTGATCTTGATAGTACTGCCATCATCCTGAAGGAAGTCAGGGGCTTCCAGTTACCTGTCTGCTCTTACATTACTTATTAATATCGCTTTGATTGGTAGCCAACTGAAGGTGTTTTCAAAGACATGGCCCTACAGTTTTTATTCCTAAGTGTAAATAGTGGTCACCTTCTTCTCAGCTAAGCAAGAATGCATAAAGACACTTGTAATAAGGGGTCTATCACATAGTGGAAGTCTCAGAACTTCAAATATGTAAATATAGAACCCAAAAGTTCGAAAACTGAAAACTCCGAACACACAGAACAGCGATTTTTTTCCCAGGGAAAAAGAAATCACTGTTCCGGTACAAAACTCAGAAACACATGAACACTGCATACTGTTTCTAATGTGGGGGGCTTTGCCTCCCACACCCCCCACCATGTGCCCTCCACACCCCTCCCACTTAAATATACCAACTCTGAGATCGCACTACAGTGGAGGAAATAGCAAAGCTGCGGAAAAGGCCCACCAAATTCTTTCCCTGGGAAATAATTTGATGTTCCGCGGCTTCATTATTTTTAGACTTCGAACTTCCCAGTTCGAAGTTTCGGTGTTCGGACATTTGTGCATCTGGACTTATGATATACACCCGTAGTAAGTAAATACCAGCCACAAGAACTTAAATATAAATAAAATGTATTTTACTTAAATAATGAAAATAGAGTAAATGCAGAGTACAATATGCATAGGTTGCCACACAAGGAAATTAAAATAAAATGCAATAAACACAAATAGGATGCATACTGAAAAAAATCTAACTCGAGTTATCTAAGTAAGAGATAGCTGCTACAAGAAGTACTGTACCATAAAATAAATCAGTACTTTTCATAGATAGGATAATTCCACAGCAAGTAAGCAACTACTAACGCAACATGGGCTGGATTCCTTAGCATTGGCTGAATCTGGTGCATTTCACCAATATCTCTGCAAAAGTTGCAGATAAGCCTGTAATATGCAAATATGCCTCTGAACTTAGAATCTGTCAGTGCAAAACACAACTGACTAACCACATTGGCACACTGTCTAGCAGTCACAGCCACTCTGTAATTCATGAAAAGTGTCTCATAAACTGTGTTGTGCATTAACAAAGCTACAGAAATTATACAAGCCTAGTGCAAGCTGCAGAACATTTAAATTAATACATATCTACAGCAATTCCTCCAGTGGGGCCACAAACAACAACGGATGTCTCTGCAAGTCATGTACTAATAAAATATGTTCACCTGAAAATACTGAATCTGATGGAATCTATAAAATATCTGATAAAAAAAAAAATAATAAAGGTAAAGGGCAATCACTCCAGCTTTACTTCGTAGCATATCGCCTACTTCGTAGCATATCGCCTACTCCGAGGTGATCACTGCCTAACATATAAAGCTATGTCAAACTCAGAGCTGTTGGACATGCTACACCTAAAGAAATCCCAATCCCTCCGAGCTACACACTCTAAGGACCTAAACCTTGTCACCACAATAAACAGGACACACTGGAAGGATAGAGTCCTGTCCCAGAGACTTCCTATACTCTGGAACAAGCTACCCATCTATGTCAAGCAAAGTTCTTCATTAGCACTCTTCAAGAAAAATCTTGATGAGTGGATGGGAAATAGGAAATACACCCCGGGGGTCACTTCTGTGTCTCTGCTCGACAGTGGCACAGGAAAATAACTTTCTTGGGTGGCGTAAGCTATGGAACCTTGCTGGCTAGGCTTACGTAGGCCCTTGGGCCGATAGCCTAGTACCTACCTATGAACATATGAATCATGGCCACTTTGCCAGGGCTAACAGTAGCCAACAATGAGTGTAGGACATGTCTGGGGAACACAAGTACTGCACACATGTGGGGTATGGGTGAAGAAGAGGAACACACAAGAGGTATGCTGGAATAGGAAAATCTGAGGGACAGACAAAGGGGCATGGGGAAGTTTTTTTTATAGTGTGAACAGGCTCCATTTTTTTGAGAATAGAAGAAAAGGAGCAGACAAGGAAAGAGAAGGACAAAGGGCAAAACAACAGTTATACACTTATACAAATATCACAAGACATGACAGACAAAGTTCAGAAATAAACATAAAGGAAAGGTAAGGTACACAGACAGCACACTACAACATGAGCAATGTGAAGTTTCAAACAGGGTAAGGATGCATACTAGCTATAGTGACATGCAGAAATTCATATGTACCTATGTACTATTACACTATGACATGTTGCTGATGTGTGGCAGTCATCCCAGAATGTGCATGACTGATGGCAGTTGTGTGGTATAGGGCAATAAAAAGGAATCTCAATACACAATAAATATTGAATCCAATACCCAATTAGTCTATCAGCAGTACAAGTGTAAGCCAAGCAAGAGCACGGATGAGCAAATGCAGCCCATGAAATGCTGGGGAAGACCAGTGCAGGACAGAATAGAACCTCCAACAATGCATGTGACAAGCAAACCACTGCGCACAGTGCCAAACAGCAGTAGAACAGCAAAGCAACAAACTGGCTGCTCCTTACAGAAGTAGATGTACACAACCCAAACAGATGTGTAATGGAATGTATATGTCATAGACATATGCCACATCAGAGGCAAAACACAGATGTAGATGTATATGTGTGACATTTATTGGCCTAACAGGAAATGTCGGAAAGCTATGTCAATACACATACACATACACACAACAATGACATAGAATAATAAACATTATGAAATATATGATTAATGCTATATAAGAACTGTCAGGTTATGCACACGAAGTATGAAAAATTACTCTGGGTAATACGTAACACACAAGTACAACAGGAACAAGGATGGAATACAAGCAATAGCCAGCAACTTGTGTGCATATGTTCGGCATGTGTATAATGGCTAAAAAGTTGGCAAATTTGGCCTTCTAACAATACAACTATATGATAATGGATGATTATTCAAAGGAAGGTTAACATATACCATGCATATGTGTAAAATGTATGCCAAACCTACAAAAAGGGAAGGGAGATGGACAACATGGACTGCATCATCAAAGCTAAGTAGCCAAACAATAAAGCAGGACAACATTATGTAAGGGGACCACTGCAAATGCATGTCTACACCACATAGGGTGGTACTGAAGCCAACCCAAGCTGCACTGAAGCAAATAGCAAATGTATGTCACATGGGCAGACTGCCTTGCTGACAGCACTAAACATGGCCATGTACAAATCACACAGCACAATAATGTGCAATCCTCTAGCAGCAAGAGGCATAGGTATACAAGCTAAGAATCATTATCACATACACATATATGCTGTCATGCCAATGTACAACAAAATGTGGAATAAACACTTGTAATAATATATAATGTGAAGTTGTTCAATCTCGCCATTCATTCTTTACTGATGGGTTCGGAGCCGATCCCTCGGCTCCGATACGGCCAATTGAAAAGCTCGAGGTCTTCAAATAGCTCGAGGCCAAGCCCCTATCCCATGATGCACCTGGAATTACCTGAGATCTAGTTTGCCTCTGCAACAGATCGTTGGTTCTGATTTAGCTCAGGCCAGTTAAGCTGTTTTTTCATTACTATCTTATTCAAACATTTTGCTATTTAGTATAGTTAGATAGTTAGGATTGTTGATAAAGCTCTTATAGCTTTTCAGTGTGTTTTCCCTTCCTACTTACTGTTCTTAATACATTTCTAGTTGGCCTCTTTTAGGCCTGGTTTAGTATTAGTTTTCTCTACTTGGTGTGGTCTGTCTAGCCTTCTGCTTTTTTATAAATAAGGCTTAGTACAGTAAACTTCAAATAATTAGATAAGGTTATTGTTTATTTTTCAGCTTGCAGTGTGTTATTCAGTGACCTTTGTCACATTTTCTCAGATAGTTATAGCTTAGATAGTTATAGTCGTTTGCTGTGTGGTCTGTCTAGCCTTCTGGATTTTTAGATAAAGCTTAGTTCTTATTACTGTTGAAGTTACAGTAAACCTTGGTTTATTTAGATAAGGTTGTTGTTTCTTAGCAGCTATCTCCTTTTGTATAGTCTGCTTGTGTGATATCACATTTATACTTGTTATAGTGTGTGTGTGTATGATTTAGCCTGCTTTTATTTAAGGCTCGTGTTTGCAGATTTACTATTGTGTGATTTAGCCTGCAATTATACTTAATAATTACTGTTGAATTTGTTTGTGGTAACAGTAATTTTTTCTGACATTAATATGGCTGATCAAGATAAGCACCCTAAGTCTGGCTTCAAAAAGTGCCCAAAGTGTGGCCAAAAGATGTCTGTTACAGACAGCCACGTTAATTGTGTTTACTGTCTAGGGGCTCTGCATTTGCAAGACAGTTGTTCCATTTGTCATTCCTTCTCCTCAAGGGTCCTGCAGGAAAGGAAGAGGAAACTTATCACTAGAGGGTTGCTTAAACCTTCATTCCAGGAAGCTTTGAGTGGCCAGAAAGGATCCAGCAAGTCCTCAAAGTCTTCTAAAACATCATACTCCAAGAAATCAAAAAGTCTTCGACTTCGGCTCCACTACCATTGGAGCCAACAGTCTTTACTTTTCGGAGCCGATCCCTGGTCTTGGAACTGGTGTCTGAAGTGCCAAAGAGTCCAGTTCTCCAGTCGGTACCACCTTCTGTACTCTCCTCTAGATCATCTATCAGCCTGTCAGATCTGAATGTGGATCATGTGGTACAGAAGCTGTTACTGGCATCGGCATTAGCAAAAATGTTATCGGCTTCGACCCAAATGGCTTCGGAGCCAAAGACTCTAACTATTCCTCCTCCAAGCCATGCTGGTCCTTTAGAGCCAGAGGAGACAGACCTGATGTTAGTGGAACCATCGGAGTCGATGCCTGCTCCAGTGTCTTCGGTTTCGTGTACTCTGACGTCATTGGTGTTGATTGAGGACTCTAGGAGCCGACACTCTCTGGTCGGGTCCATGGAGGACAGTTGGACCGACTTGTCATTTCCGACTTTGCCTCTCGGGGCCTCGGCTCAGATGAGCTCGGCTCCTACCTCAGGCACGGAGCCCACTGTCCCAGTGCTGGGGGTGTTGACGGTTTCTTCAGATCCGTCAGCTCCCACGCATCGGAGCAGAGGTGCTTTCGATGCCATGAGGAGAGTCATGTCTCCTAGGACATCCTCGACCTCAGGTCTGCCGTCCTCCTCCCCTAAAGTGCCTGTGTCTGCTTCTGCCTCGCACGTCCTGACCAAGCGTAGAGACCCAGAACCTCAGGAAGCCCCATTGGGTGGCCCCTGCTCTTCCAAGACCTCAACAGAAGCTCGCACTGATGAGGTTCTCAGGAAGAGATTGTGCAAGAGGAAACACCTAGACTCCCACAGGAGTCTCTAACATTGGATACTGACTTAAATGAGTCAGAAGGGTCCCCAGGGTCCCCCACTGAGGATATCTCCTTCACTGAGATACTTGAGATCCTTAGGTAGACGGGTGACTGGCAGTCCAAAAGCCCTACTGAGGATGAGTCAGTTCTCCTGAAGGCTTTCGGGTCTCAGCCCTCCACCCCTTGGGTGTCTCCGCCCTTCGATGAGCTGATGTAGCTGGTCTCTCGAAGGGCGTGGGAGTCTCCAGATACTATGGAGCCTGTCTCTAGGAGGCCTAATAAATTAATTTCTGCCCTGTTCGACAAAACATTCTTAACAAAAGGTGTTCCAGTTGATGCCATGGTGGTGGTGGCAGCCACCAAAAAGGAAATGTCTGAGACTTCCTCGTCTATCCATCCTCCTAACAGAGACTCCAGGATTATGGACAGATATGGGAAGCGTATGTTTAGTTCAGCAAACTTTGCTCTCCGTTCACTGAACTATTTAACCCATCTTATTAGGTTGCAAAGAGTTCTCCTTATGGAGTTAGGAGATTCTCTTCAGGGTACAGTAGCTGCCAGGAGCTTCTGACAAAGTTGCTTCCCAGCTTGCTACCCTCAATTCTATTGTCAACTCATCCATGCACCTCATCTCTTATGCAGCTAATGGAACGAGTAGGGCAGCGGGTACAGTAGATGCTCTTAGGAGACATTCCTGGATGCGCTTGTGTTCCTTCGTGGAGCCTTTCAAGTCTTCCTTCATGAACACTCCCTTTGATGGCTCATCCCATTTCCACCCCTACCCGAATGTACCCTAAAGATCAAAAGGGAGGAAAAATGTGGTTCTGAAAAGCCCAAGGAGCCTTTCAGGACACATGTGGTGAACTCCCCTCCAGGGACAGAGGAGAGGGCAATAATGGAAGACGCCACCCTCGCGGCAGAGGGGGTCTGCAACATCAGGGCAACAGAGATCACTTCTCTGGGAAGCCCTACCAGCGCTCCTGAAAGGAGGCCCAACTGTCCTGCTCTGGAGGCAGTCAGGGGTTGCTTATCTTTGTATCCAGATGCCTGGCTCAAAATAACAAAAGACAGCTGGGTATAAAGTATCATTTCCAGAGGATACTTCATCACATTCACCACACCCCCTCCAATCATAAGAAAAATCCCATTCATTCCACCCAATTACAGGAAACAGGCAACAGTACAGGTCCAAACGTTGCTAAGAAAAAGAGTCATCCAACCAGCCCCAGCAGACCAGACAGGATCTGGAACTTACTCAAGATTCTTTTTGGTTCCAATGAAGATGGGGGACTGGAGACCCCTATTGGACCTCAGCAGACTGAACCAATACATAAAGAAAGAGAAGTTTTGGGTGGTCATGTTTCAGTCTATACTTCCCTTCTTAGGGAAAGACAATTGGATGTGCTTGATAGATCTCAAGGATGCGTACTACCACATAAAAATGGCCAGACCATCCAGGGATCACCTGCGCTTCCAGCTGGGAAACAATCATTACCAGTTTTGAGTCCTGCCCTTTGGTCTCACTACAGCCCCCAGAGTGTTCACCAAATGCATGGCAGTGGTCATGGCTCACCTGAGGCATCTAGGATTCCAGGTGTTTCTGTACCTAGACGACTGGCTCCTTCCTGCCATCACCTGGCATCAACTCATTCAGGCCACAGAGTCCACTCTGTCACTCTGCAATCATTTGGGCATTACAATCAACTCAGAAAAATCTGCCTTGTCGCCATTGCAGCATTTCGTTTTTATCAGGGCAGAGTTGGATACCACCACCACCACACTAATGCTTCCAATATAAAACAGTCTTTCTTCTTTGTTAACGTCAGCATTCTGATATCAAAAGACAGAGCACCAGCATCAGAAGTTCTGAAATTATTAGGCATGATGGCAGCAGCAATTCTAGCCATACCACTAGCTCATATGCACATGCAAATTCTGCAATGGCTGTTGCTCACTCAGTGGTCTTACCAAGAGCTCCCCATGACTCACACTATAATGATCACAAATTCTTGCAAGAAAGACCTTCAGTGGTGGTGACCTCACTTCATGTCACGATAAGACACCCATTGGTGCTACCCCCTCCAGAAGCCACAGTGACCATGGATGCTTCCCTGATAGGGTGGGGGCATTTTCAGGGAAAGACTGCCCAAGGCACATGGACCGATCAAGAGACACATCTGCATATCAGTGTCATGGAGATGAGAGCAGCACTTTTGGCATTGCAGTACTTTCAGGACTCTCTTCCACTGGGTACGATTGCGATTCAGACAGACAACATGTTGGTGGTCTGGTATTTGAACAAACAAGGAGGAACCAGGTCTTACCATCTTTGTTGTGAGGGTCTCAGAGTTTGGCAGTGGGCTGTTTCCACCCAGCGCTTTCTGTTGGCAATGCACATCCCGGGGAGATCCAACATGATATCAGACAAACTGAGCAGGGCAATTTTATTGCCCCATGAGTGGTCCCTCAAGAAAGAAATAGCAGACAGGATATTCCACAGGTGGGGCCAGCCTTGCTGCGACCTTTTTGCCAGTCACATGAACACGAAATGCAGAAGCTACTTTGCCCTGATTCCCCCCTCCGGGAGAAGCCCCAAGGGACACACTCATACTTGATTGGCCTCCAGGTCTCCTCTATGCATTTCCATCAATCCCGTTGATACCCAAGGTTCTACAGAAAGAAAAAACCCTGAGAAGGACCATCATTCTAATAGCCCTTCATTGGCCTCATCAGATTTGGTTCCCCTTCCTTTGACTTCATCTTTCGGAAGATCCTTGGATTCTGGACCCAGTTCCAGACCTTCTGACTCACCCATCGGGGGATCTTCATCCTTCTCTGCATTCTCTGAAGCTCACAGCTTGGCTGCTCCAATTCCCATCATAGCCAGGTTCCATAACCTTTCCAATGAGACAAAACAGATCCTTTTGTTTTCTCATAAATCTTCTGCTAGAAAGCTATATCTTAGCAAATGGAAAAAAAAATTCTATATGGGCCTCTAATAATAATAATATTGATCCTTACCAAGCCCCTATGGCCTCCATCTTAGAGTTCTTGGCTATAATTTTAACAAAGGAGCTGCAGTAGCAACAGTTCTGGTTCAATTGGCTGCTAGTTCTAATTTTCATCTTGGATTTGAAGGAATGAATATCATGTCTCACAAGTTATCCAAAGCCTTTCTCAAAGGGACTTTTCATATTAGACCACCTGTGTAATCTCCCTATTCTCCATGAAATCTAAATTTTATGCTTTCCCACATAATTCTTCCCCTTTTTGAACCAGCTTCATCTTGTGAGCTCAGATTTTTATCTTGGAAGACCATCTTTCTGGTAGTTTCAGATCTTCAGATTTTATCCATCAAGCCTCCCTATTTGATATTCCATGCTAACAGAGTCTCACTTAGAACAAAACCCTCATTCCTGTCCAAAGTTTGCACTGAAACCAATCTCAACCAAGTTATTGATTTGCCAGTCTTCTTCCCCAATCATTCTTACAATTTAGAGTATATGTTGCACAAACTTGATGTTCCCAGACAGCTCATATTTTATTTGGATAGAACAAAAGATTTCAGAAAAACAGACCAGCTTTTTGTTTCATTTTCAGACTCCAGGAAGGGGAGACCAGTGGCTAAAACAACTATGTCTAAATGGTTATCTGATTGTATCACCTTTGCCTATTCAGCTACCAATATGCCTTTGCAACACAAAATTAAAGCTCACTCAACCAGAGCAGTTTCTACATCATCTGCCTTTTCTGCCAGACTTCCCATTGATAACATTTATGCAGCAGCCACTTCGTCAAAACCTCATATCTTTATCACTCATTACAGAGTTGACAAGGCCTCCAAGGACATGGCCTCCTTTTGATCCACAGCCCTGAGAAATATACTTCCGTGAGCCGAGATTGATGGTGCTTGGGACGCTACCCCATCAGTAAAGGATGAATGGCGAGATTGAACAACTTCACATAAAGAAGTTATGTACTTACCATAATGTTCCATGTGAGTTGTTCATCTCGCCTTCATTCTTAAGTCCATCCCTCCTACCCCCTCCTGGGCTGATAGATGACCGAGATGCTGGAGCCATCCTGGTTATTCAATCCCTCTATTCTTTTCTCTTGGGGGTGAAAGAATGACATATGGTATTGTTATATGCAGCAAACACGATCTGAGGTAATTCCAGGTGCATTATGGGATATGGACTTGGCCTCGAGCTATTTGCAGACCTCGAGCTTTGCAATTGGCCATATCGGAGCTGAGGGATCGGCTTCAAACCCATCAGTAAAGAAGGAAGGCGAGATGAACAACTCACATGGAACATTATGGTAAGTATATAACTTCTTTTTACTGACCATAGGCATGACTAAGCAAAGAATAGCCCTGTGAACAACAGTACAGCACATGAAGATGGAGTTAATGAATGCTTACAGTCCCAAGGTACAACTGAGTTTCTCTACTGATCGGAATATGTGCAGAGACATGTACATAAGTCAAGAATATGTACATTAGTTGCTGACATATGGGCATGTCTGTGAATAAGAAGTTCATTTTGAAATGTAACATAAGCCAAAGAAGGCATACCTGAATGTTGCTATGTAAATCAGTAATTCCACAGTGTATACAAGAATGTTACAGTGGCGACTTCTTCCAAAATGGCTACACATTGAGTAACAGCTTAATTCTAGCTCTACCAGTATGAAAACAGAAACTTAGCAGAGAAAGTCAGTGGATTTATATTTCTACATAAATTTCAGTAACTGGCTAGTAAGTGCATTGCTTGGATGCCAGGAAAAAAGAAATGCAGAGGATCTAAAAGAAAATCACCTAGAAAAGGTGAGGAAAAACACTGACTGGGGAAAGTACTGCAGCTGTTCAGCAAAAAGCAAAGCAAGTTCCAGACATGACTTCCAGTAACCTAGAGGAAAGTATAAGACAACTGCACATAAACCTGATTAAAATAAACAAAAACATTGATGGAGTATATCAACTCAAACAATAAAAGGCTGGAAAAAATGGAAGAAGCTTTAAACAGATATTCAGATGAGGAGATAAAACTGAAAAAAATCAGAAGTCAAAATGAAGAAAAGGCTGGGAGAATATGAACCTGCTCAAGAAGAAATGTTTAAAAAAATAATATAATTAGAGGACAGAGCATGCAGGGAAAACCTGAGCTTTTCTGCATACCAGAGAAACTGAAAGGAACAAATTGTATTAATTTTATCAAAGCACAAATAAGCAACTGGACTGGTATTCCACAGCAGGAGTTAATAATTGAAAGGGCACTCTGTGTGTATGCTGGCTATGAGAAAGCAACCTAGACCTTTAACTCATTACACCAGAGTGCGCCTCCAGGCATTTCTGCACTTACAGTACCTCCTACTGTGCCTCTATTCATCAAATATTGCTTGTCCATATGTGCATTAATAATTCCAAAACCATGCTATATACAAGGTATCAGAATATTTTACTTGAAGTATACATGATGGCAAACACAATTGTATTGATATTTGACCTCTGTCAATGAATACATGTTAGAACTGTAAAGTGATAACTTCATTTTTTTAAAGGCTCAAGCCACACCCACTGGGAGTTAAAGGTACACACTCAAAAGAGCTGTACTGGAGGGAATGAGTTAATAGTAAAGATGCAATCCTATCAGCAGAAGGAGTTAATTCTGACAAAACTGTAGCAAAAAGACAAAATACTAAAACTGGGGGAAAGCAGAGTGTTTGTTGAGAATAATTATTCATTGTACACCAGGCAGAAGATAAATACATTTACTCCACTACTCAGGGAATGTTGAGAAGCAGGCATGAGATTCAAACTGCTGTACCCAGCCATCTTCAAAATATTCTTCTTTGGATGAAAAAAACATTTTTGGTGAAGTACATGATAAGGAAGAAATACAAAAATTTATCCAACAAAAAGTGAGCTGTAAAACAGAATGAGATTCTGTTTCTTGTTCTTCTGGTAATAAAGACCACAGAGAGACTGTGCCAGTGAAATATTTTCAATGTTTCAATGGAATATGCTTGACAGAAGGAAAAAAAAACAAGAGTCAACTAGAAGAATTGAGAGTACGTTGGAAATGAAGCAGAGAGGATCTGGGAGATGGAGATGAACAGAAATAAAACCAGTAACTTGGAAAATGACAAATATAGAGTTACAAATCAATAATTCAATTTGTGAAACATGACAGAACATGAAAATCTGGAAATATTGGACACTTTTGCACTGACACTTATAAGGGATTCACAGACGGTGCAGTGGTGCAGCAGTAGCTTTGTCGCCTCACAGAAAGAGTTTCTCTAGTTCGATTCTAGGCTGGAGTGCCTTCTGTGCAGAATCTACATGTCCTCCCTGCATTCATGTTTTTTTTTTCTGGGTGCTCCAGTTTCCTCCCAGGCTTCAAAGACATGCATCTGGAGCATCTCTCCCTGGGCCTCCGCTGAAAACTGGCTTTGTTCCAAGTCAGACTTTCCTGGTAAACAAATGTTAAATAAATAAAATAAAGCATATGCTCTACTTCATGTCATTAATGTATGGAAAAATACTTAGGAGAGGCAAAGAGAAGGAAGAAAGTAAAGTGCAAGTAAGACAAATTTTTTTCTTAATAGTACTATTTTTATAGTGCATTATTTCATTTGCATATTATAAAGTACAGTTTTCTATCAGTTATTTTTAAGTGCAATGGGGATACTAAAGTAAAAACGTACTCCTGTTTTTTTTCTTTTTTTTCTTTCTCCTTTCTTCTCTCTTTTTTCTTGTTCAGTTTTAAGAAATATGGGCACTGCAATGTAAAAAAAAAGTTAATAGGTTTTGGAGAGTACTGAGGTATATGTTTGTTTTTTTCTGTTTGAGGGCTTTCAATAAACAAAAAGTTTTGTAAAATGTGACTTAATCTATTGTCAGCTAACAAAATATTCCAGTGGTGTTGAACACTGTCCGTCAGGACCCCAGTGTTCCAACCATAGGTGGTGACAAACCTTAAAGGGGATCCCTCACATTTAGATCTTTCCTTGTATTGGAGAAGGTTCTCCCTTTCTATATTCTCCACACTGTTTTTAACATGCAAAATCTGTCCCATGTTGTAACCCCTGTCCCGGAATCTAGATACCAGGTCATCCCTGAAATACCCATATGTGCCCCCATCAGAACAGATGCATTTCATCCTCATGAATTGGGACTTAGGAATGTTCTTGCAGATATGGGGGGTGATAGCTGGTGGCATGGAGAAGGGATGAAACACATTGGTTGAGAATACATTAAGTGAAATTTTAGGAAGCAGATGTTATTTTTCCTTCAGGAAAGGGAATAATTTGGCCTCACATTTCTATCATTATAAACATTATCACGACAGGGACAAACATTATTCCCAAGTTACTCTTTCAGGGGATCCCATAATTGGTTGTTTTCCATGCGGACATTGTGTCCATTGCCCCAGAATTCTAAAGACTAAAAGTTTTAGTAGTAAAAATACTGCCCAGGTTTTTGATTTTTTTTTTTTTGCAAACTGCCACACAGATTGGGTAATATATCTTGCCAGTTGCAGTTGTTCGGCTTTTTATATTGGGCAAACATCGAAACCATTGAAGTTTAGAGTCTCAGAGCACCTTAGTGATATCAAACACCATAAGCTAACCAATGTCCTTTATAAACACACCATACTGCATAAAAATGGTGTGTTCAGCTTTACAGTGATTGACAGAATAGGTGGGTCCAGATTCAATAAATCTGGTTGGCATGACATATTAAATGGGAAGGAGAAAAAATGGATCATTAAGTTAGGTGGTTTATTAAACCTGGATTAAATGAGCACCTTTAACTGGTCACATGTTTACTTTCCAATTGTATATAAAGAGTAAAATTGTTGCATTTTATTCACACTGATGAAGGCTAAATGACAGTATAGCCGAAACCGGTCTGTTCTTTTACTCTATATGTGCTTTTGCACAAGAAAATAAAAGGTTTTGATTATTACAGCCACTGTTTGCTGGTCTCATAATTTTGACCTAATTAAATATGCCAAGGTTAGAGGTAGAGGAGACTCAATTACTAACAGTTAGGATAGGAGAAGATGAGATAAAAATGGTGATGTATAACCAATCTACAGGAAAGTCCCCAGGAATAGATGGTATTCCTATAGAAGTTTGGAAGCTAGGAGGGAAAAACTAATAAAGATCTGGTAGGTTTTGTTTAACAGTATTTTAAGAGGAGGAGAAGTACCAACATCCTAGAAGAGAGCAGTAGTAGCTGTAATACCTAACGAGGGTAAAGATCCATCAGATCCAGCTTTGTACAGGCCCATTTCAATAGTAAACCATGATTATAAAGTATTGTTGTCTATAATGGCTGAAAAAAATGGCAGAAATGATGCCAAAATTGATAGATATGGAATGTGGTTTTGTGGAGGGGAGGCAAACATTTGACAGCATTAACAGAACATTGATGATCCAGAGGGAAGCAGAGTGTAAGAAAATACCACTGTTGTTGGTGGGTCTTGATGCAGAGAAAGTATTTGACAGAGTAAGCTAGGGCTTTATGAGCAGGGCGATGGAAGCAATTGCACTCCCTGATAAAAGTATAAGGTTGATTAGGAGAATATATGAGGGATCAGAGGGGAAAATTAAAGTGAGTGGGTTCCTCTCTGATAATTTTGGCTTGAGCAGAAGGACCAGACAGGGGTGTCCTCTTTCCCCTTTGTTATTTGCATTATATTTAGAGCCACTGACAAAATAAGTGACTCAGAAATTCAAGGATATAATTGGCATGGTAGTCAAGAAAAGCTGACTCTATTTGCAGATGATATTATTTTATACCTGATAAAACCAGAAAAGGGTATTACAGTGTTGTGGAACATTTTGAGACAGTTTCAAATCTTCTAAGGATATAAAATGAATGAAGCTAAAACAAAGGCAATAGCAGTAAATTATGTACCCACACACAAATTGGTTCACCAATATCCATATTTATGAGAACATGCTAAAATGAAGTATTTAGGAGTATGGACTAAAATGATTCTGGAGTGATAGTTAAGGATATGTGGGAAGAGACTAAACATAAGATAATACAAAAATTGAGAAACTGGAAGCTGAATTATATGGATATGGATAGTGTCGTACAAGCAGTTAAAATGTTTTTAGTCCCCTTTAGTCTTATACACAGGTCAGGCATACTTTTATCAACCAGAGAAGAAGTTGTGGATAGGAAATTAATAAAGAGCTGAAGGACTTTTTCTGGGAGGGGAAGACGGCATGAGTCAACTGGGATAAGTTAATTCTTCCAATATAGCAGGGTGGATTGGGATTACCTGACTTGAAGGGGTATTTCAGAGATACACAGTTAAGGCTCCTATACAAAGCACAAGCAGAAATCTTAAATTAAAAGTGTATAGTGATGATAAAACAGGGGGGAAGCTTAAGAAACAAGGAGAGACTGGAATTTTGGGTGTAGACCTTTAAGGAGAATAACAATAATCATGCAGAATATTATATTTATAAAGTACCAGAAAGTATTCTAACTAAGCCAACACTGAAATGCAGAAAGGAGATTCTGCCAATAGGAATGACTGCAATTAGGGATACAGACAACAGGCAAGAGGGGGCTGGGATTTATTGCAGAAAACTGGCAAAGGAACCAGGGCACTGGGAGCAAATAACTAGAGAGGGAAAGGAAGTAGAATGGGAGGACGCCAATAATTTATTTGGACTGCAGGTTAGAGATTGCCTTCCCTATGAGGGATTTAAACAGAAAGAAATAAGCGTGTCCTTAATGAAACACCAGCACTGGTAGAGTTTTTAGTAGAATCTAGAACAGAAGCTGCTGTTAAAAAAGGAATAATTACTAGAGCATATACTGTACATACTGCATGATAAAAATAAGAATCAATCAGAGGAGGTTAGAAAGGACTGGGAAGATAGAGTGGGTAAACAATTCAGAAATAAACAATGGGGGGATATGTGCTTGTCTCCCAAATAAGCAATACAATACAGAATATTTAGATTTTTGCTTGGAAATGTTTATATAGATATTTCTTTACCCCAAGTAGACTCCAGATAATTTTTTCCTCATGTAGGCAGAGAATGTTGGAGGTGTGATGGGGAAGAAAGAGGCAATTTGGAACATACTTTCTGGGAGTGTAATGAGTTGACAGACTTTAACAGTGGCAAACCACTTTACAATTAAGTCATGACAAAGGGCAAATTATTATAGGTTCATAGGTTGGTACTAGGCTATCGGCCCTAGGGCCTATACAAGCCTAGCCATAACAATTCCCTGGATATTTCTTCCCATAATATTTACTTCCCTGGACCCCTGTCTAGCAGGGTCACTGATGTGATCCCTGGGGTGAATTTCCTATCTCCCATACAATCGTTAAGGTTGCTTTTGAAGATGGCCAAAACGACGTTCTGCTTGACATGTATGGGCAGTCTATTCCAGAGTCTGGGGAGTCTCTGGGTCAGGAATCTATCCCTCCAACATGTTTTGTTCATTGTGATGACAAGTTTTAGATTCCTGGTGCGTGTGGCTCTGAGGGATTAGGATTTCTTTAAGTGTAGCATGTCCAACAGCTCTGCGCTTGACATGGCCTTGTATGTTAAGCAGAGATCACCTCTGAGTAGACAATATGTGACAGAGTAGAGCTGAAGTTTTTTTAGATGGTCAGCATAGGGCATCTGCTTTAGGTCTGTGATTCTTTTAGTGAGGTATTTCTGCAGCCTTCCAGTTGTTGCAGATGTCTTGAGAGGTACATACCAAATGGGGCGTTGTATTCTATAATGGGTCTAATGAGGGATGAGTTCAGTAGCCCTTAGTGATGAGGTGTGCCACATAGAAAGATTTCCTGACTGTTGTGGTGATGTGGTTATCGAAGGTAAGACCAGTGTCCATCTGTGTCCCTAAGTCTCTTATCACACTTTTGGTGTTTAGTGTACTGCCACCTATGTGGTAATTCACAGGTATATGTTTTTTCCCAAAGGGGATAACTATACATTTCTTTGAACTGAGCTTGAGCCCATGGCTCTGACACCAAGCATCTGTTTCTGTAAGGCCCTTTTGTAGAATATCCACATCATCTGGGGATTCAATAATGGCTCCCAGTTTGCAGTCATCTGCCAACTTTGTTAGCCAGAGTCCCTTAGTGGTGGCCTGTACTTCAGAGAAGTAGATGCCAAGCAAGAGCAGTCCCAGGACTGAACCCTAAGGTACTCCACTTGTCACTTGTCTGTATCTGGATTTGGAGTCGGCTACTTTTACAGTGTGGGTTCTGTCAGTAAGCCAGTTGGCAACCCATCAAGTGATGTAGGGATTAATGCCCAGCTTAGTACGTTTATCTATGATTCCAGAGTTGGGGTGGTGTCGAAGGCCTTGGTGAGGTCCAGATAGGCTGTGTGGACCACCTTACCCTCATCCACAGTTCTGGAGACTGATTCGAAGAAGTCAGTCAGGTTTAGGTGACAAGATCGGCCCTTCACAAACCCAAACTGGGTGGGGTCTAGTGTTTGAAGGTTGCTGATGTCTTTATTTATAAGTTCCATGATAATACATTCCATGGCCTTGCAGATCAAGCTCATCAGACTGAGGGGGCGGTAGTTCCCAGGATCCAAGGTGGATCCCCCCTTGTAGAGTGGGATAACTGTAGCTGTGCGCCACTCAGTGGGCATGAAGCCTGAGGTGAGGCTATGATTAAACATGACACTTAGGTGAGGTGCCAGTTAATTATGTAGCTCATGTAGTACATAGCCTGGGGTGTCGTCTGGTCCCATGGATGCTGTATTCTTAGCTTTGGAGAGTGCGTTTTCTACCTGTGTGGCCATTAGTACTGGAATTTGACAATCTTTTGGTATTAAGATGGATCCTTTAGGGGGTGAGGGGGGGTAAAGTTGGCACTAAATCGATCTGCCAGGATATTGGCAATATCCTTGGGATCAGTATATTTAATGCCATTCTGTTGTAGCTCAGAGAAGATCTGAGCATTGCCATTTAGATTCTTGACATAGCTATAGAATGCCTTGCAGTTGTCTTTGGAATCTTTGGCAATTTTGTTTTCATAACTAGCTTTATCCCAGGGATTAATATTCAAAGGTGGATATTCCATGGTGATTCTTTGTTCCCACTGCTGTTTTGTCTTGTTCTTAACCTATTAAGCAGCCTACTTAACAGATTAGGTCTTGGTTATAATTTGACTCCCAGTACACTAAAAGGCATAATAATGTGGTAAAACATTTGCATTGAGGATTGTGCAAACAATGCAATACTGAAGTAGCTGAAAAGCATTGAAAACATGAGACACAAAGTATTACAGAAAATTATGAGGTTTATATCACATAGGGTCACCCATTATCAACAGTTCAGAAAAAAATGTGAGAAAACCAGATATAGTAGTCCATGAAAAGAAGGCAAAAGTAGCATTGATCAATGAAATTGCTACACCCAGTGATTACAGTGTCAGGATTTGCAGGCAGAAATGAGAGCAATGTGGAAGAAAGATACCCATTCAGTTCCAATAGCAGTAGGAGCAATGGGTCTCATAAAATAAGTGTTTACAGTCATACTTAGATATGTTACCAATACATATAACTCCATATGAATTACAGAAGGAGTCAGCTCTGGGTTGGATTCAGTGTCTAAAGGTTGCCTATGTCTTTGATGATCATTTCCACGATAATTCATTCCACGGCTTTGCATATTAGACTAGTCAGACTAATAGGTTTGTAATTTCCAGGATCAGTTGATGGTTCATTCTTGTGAAGTAGGATAACAGTTGCATTGATTTATTGTAAATAATTATTATTACAGTTATATATACTCCTTAAATTTTTATCTAATAATGGTATTTTACAGATATGTGTTTTAATTAAACTATTGTTGTCTCTCAGTAAATGTAATTCTGACTTTCTTTGTATTCTTGGACTAAGAGTGAAATTGGGAACTTTCGATCAGTGCACTGCTCCAGTAAACAAATTTTAAACAAAAAAAATAAAAAGAATGTTTTCCATTTTACAGTTTTTGAAATAGTTTCAGAGTCATGGAGTAAAGAGGATAAATTGTTATGGCAACACTGGGATGGGTAAAGGGAAATGCCCAGATTAGAAAAGCCAGATACCTTCGGTATCTAATACTGATGGGATATATTTCATTTGATCGAGTCACAAATTACTGAACACAACTGACTGAAAACACATTTGACTGAATCACAAATGATATAACACATTTTACACAGCAAATATAGCATAAACATTTTTATTTTGCTGGGGAGCAAGCTCCTGCACTCCAACTAAGTAGGGGTTTTGCTTCCCACACACACACACATACACACACCCACACATATACCCTTATTTATATATATATATATATATATATATATATATATATATATATATATATATATGAACTTCATAGTCACACAACCACGGAGAAAAGGAAAAAAAAAAACAAGAGACAGAGTGAATCAGTGGTAACAGACAAACACAAATATCTACAGATTTAGGGATGTGACATTATTTATTGGTAATCCACATATACTGTTCTAGACTCATTTGCCTAATAACTCCAATGATCAGAAACAACACTGTCACATAACATCTATAGACTTCTATACTTTCAAATCAATTGTGATTCAGTCAAATGAGCATTTAACCAAATGACATAGACCCAGCAGATGACAGGGAATACATGGGGGCACCTGTACAAAGAACTTATAGCTGTTAGAAGGATTCATGGAAAGGAGACTTCACAGTAATGTAGTGATCCTTAATACTTTATCTGAGCAATTCAGTGCAGTAAGAGCCACCATTATGCTTCATATATTGTATGCAGTGTGCAATCTTCCAGTAAGCCACTTTCACCTAATTCTCTTCCACATACAACAGCTACTCAATAACAGTGTCATGTTCATCATCTTCATCATCGATCCCCCTTTCCCATTCTCTACATGGGGACAGGGTATTGTGTCAGCTACCATCTCTCTTGATTCGGTGCCATTCTCCTGCCTTCTTTGACAGTCATGCCTGACTGTCTCAGGTCTTTTCTCACATAATACATCCACCTCTTTGCTGGATGCCCTCATTTCTCCTTGCCTTCATCCTGTCTGTCCCGAATCTTCTTCACCGGATTTTTTTTCTGCTTTTCTGCACATGTACCAAGGTTGGGGAGACCAGTTGTTACAATGGTTAAGATCTTTGCCTCACATGCACAAAGTTCTCACTGTGTCTCTGTGAGGTTCCCCCACTTCCCTGAAAAGATACTAAGTACTTCCACTTCAAATTCACATAAGAATGGAGTTGTGAAAAGCATCACAAACTCTAGATGGTGCCTGTAGAGGAAAGAGTTGTATAGACCAACCATTTTGGACTTCAACTGTGCCGCAACATATTGTGAAGATAGGAGAATACAGATCACAAACTGTGTGCCATGTCAGAGCTAGCACTCAACAGTGTAAAAATGAGCTCTTGGTGGTTTGGTTCTTTTGATTCAATAACAGTGTGTTGGATGAGAAAGGCAGAAAGGTATCCACTCACAGGGCACAAGTATTAGTGCAATATTGGTGTTGGGGTTTGCCACATGCTCCCATCTATGTTCTTGAATTTAATTTAGCACCTTATTAGTTTAGTTAGGGAGAGACAGAAAGATGAGGGTGAGGCAAAATTGCCATGCCCCAATGGATGCCATTAAGATGGGTGATTAATTTGAACAAGGAGTTATTGCAAGCAGGTGACTGCACATAATGTTTAGACCTACTGAAGGTGTTATGGGACCACCTGGCAGTAATGCAGTTACTACCAAGTTATATAAGGGAAGAGCGGGTCAGAAAAGGCATCACAGAGTGACAGCAGTTAAATAATGTATCTTGCTCATGGGAGTTAAAATCATTTTGGGAGGTACAGGCAGATTTTGGATTGAGAGAGGATAATTCATTGCCATACGATTAGCTGACTTTAACAAGAGCAGAATCATTACAAATGAGAAAGGGGAATGGTACAGCCTCCGACTAGGATAAACAGGCAAGTGTTTAAAAAGATAGTGCTAGCACAATATCTGATGATGCAGGAAAGAAGGGGAATGCAGAGTGTAAAGCACTGCAAATCAGATCAGAGGGAAAGAGGGGCTCCAAATAACGTTAAAGGAATGGCAAGGGATTTAGAAAGGTTAAGAAAGCGGTCAAGAGGATGGGATAAACAGATGATACTAGTTCATTATTTATTTGTTTTATTTATTTATTTATTTATTACAATATGTTAACCAGACTAGTGAGGTGGTCATTTTTATTCAGCTGCAACATGGACTATAGGAGCAAAACATAAAATATACATAATGTATTCAAGGTGTAAGCATGCAGATAAGACTACAAATGATTTACAACTTTCACACAGTATATGTTGTATTAAAATATTTTTAAGAAGCAGTATTCTGTCTAGCATACTGAATGATATACATAAAAAACAAAGAATGTCAATGGTTTACAAAACAATTAATTAATCAATTAGAGTAAAACTAGTTCATTTAAAGTGCCAGTGCAAATAAACCTAAAGTAAATCTGATATAAAATACATAGCATAAAATAAAACAGCATCAAAGCATATAGTGATTGAGTATTGGTCCGTCTTTCACTTGTTTTTGAATTTTTTATAAATATGGGAAGCGTAGAGGTTGGCAGTTGATACGTCTGATGAAGCGGGGAAACCCGTGAAAGCGCTTACGTTTTTTTGTTCTGCTCTCTGTACAAATAAATTAATTCGTTTAAACTTCATCTTTTGGATTTATTTGCTAACATCAGAGTTTGGAGGACTTTTCCATAAACACATTTTATGCTGCTTATTGCTACTGGATTGGTTTTGGTGTATCTTCTGTTCGGGGTTATTTGTGTGTGGATATATATATATATATATATATATATATATATATATATATATATATATATATATATATATATATATAAAAATTCTGTTGTCACACAACCATGTAGAAAAGAAAAAAAAAACACCACAGACAGTGAATCACTGTGTTGACAGACAAACACAAACATCTACAGGTTTAGATGTATGACATGATGGTGGTCTTTGCCAATCTACACATATCCTTCTTGAAGCATTTCCCTAATAACTCCAATGGTCAGAAACAACACCATTACATACTTTCGTAGACTTCTATGCTATTCTGTCAATTGTGATTCAGTCAAATGAGTTTTCAGTTAATTGTGTTTAATTATTTTCAATTTAGTGAAATGTTATTAGTGCATATGCTCCACAAGTTGGGTTTGCGATGGATGAGAAAGAAAATTTTTGGAGTGAGTTGGATGAAGTGGTGATGACTGAACCCAAGGGCGAGAGAGTGGTGATTGGAGCAGATTTCAATGGGCATGTTGGTGAAGGAAATAGAGGGGATGAGGAAGTGATGGGTAGGTATGGTATTAAGCAAAGGAATGCAGAAGGTCAGATGGTAGTGGATTTTGTGAAAAGAATGGACATGGCTGTGGTGAATACGTTTTTTAACAAGAGGGATGAGCATAGGTTGACATACAAGAGTGGAGAAAGATGTATACATGTGGATTATAGCTTATGTAGAAGGGCCAGTCTGAAGGAGATTGGAGACTGTAAAGTGGTGGTAGGGGAAAGTGTAGTTAGGCAGCATAGGATGGTGGTTTGTAGGATGACATTGGTGATCAAGAAGAAGAGGAGGAGTGTGAGGGCAGCACTAAGGATCAAATGGTGGAAATTGAAAAAGGGTAACTGTGAGGTGGAGTTCAGGGAAGACTTAAGACAGGCACTAGGCAGTGAAGAGTTACTGAATAGCTGGGTCTATATCAGAACATCGAAGTATTAAAACTTCGAATGTTCTGATATCGAACACTATTCAGCGAACACTAAGAATAGTGAAGCTGCAGAACAGCAAATTATTTCCTTGGGAAAGAATTCGGTTGGCCATTTCTGTGGCTTTGCTATTCTTAGCGCTGTGGTGGAAAGTTACAGGTTGGGTTCAGGTAAGTGTGTGATTGTTTGAATGTTAGGGCTAGTGGGTGGGTTAAGTGAGTTAGGGTTAGGGTGCGGGTTAGGCATGTGTGCGATAGTGACAGACTTTAGGGCTAGGGGCGGTTTAAGTGAGTTAGTGTTAGGGCGCGAGTTAGGTGAGTGTGCGATAGTGACGGACCTTAGGGTTAGGGTTTGGGTTAAGGTAAGTGGGTAGATAGTAGTGTATGTTTAGTTTAGTGTGGCATTAGATGTAGGAATTTAAGTGTATGTGTGTGGCTGCTATTTGTTTGATGTACTTGTGTTGTGTGTATGTGTTTCAGAGCAGCAAATTTTTTCCATGGGAAAAGATTCGCTGTTCTGAATGTTCAATATTTTCATGTTTAGATGTTTTGGGGCCAATGAAATAGCGTTCACTATTTTCATTTTTCGATAACGTGATATAAATGCAAATAGCTGAATAACTACAGCAGAGCTAGTAATGGAGATGGCTAGAAAGGTGCTTGGTGTGACATCTGGAAAGAGGAAGGAGGACAAGGAGACCTGGTGGTGGAATGAGGAAGTACAGGAGAGTATACAGAGAAAAAGTTTGGCGAAGAAGTGGGATTGTCAGGGAGATGAAGAAAGTAGACAGGAGTATAAGGAGATGAGGTGCATGGCAAAGAGAGAGGTGGCTAAGGATAAGGCGTATGAAGAGTTGTATGAAAGGTTGGACACTAAGGAGGGAGAAAAGGACCTGTACCGATTGGCTAGACAGGGGGACCGAGCTAGTAAAGATGTGCAGCAGGTAAGGGTGATAAAGGATAATGAGGGAAACATACTCACAAGCGAGGAAAGTGTGTTGAGCAGATGGAAAGAGCACTTTGAGGGGCTGATGAATAAAGAGAATGAGAGGGAAAGAAGGTTGGATGATGTGCAGATAGTGAATCATGACGTGCAATGGATTAATAAGGAGGAAGTAAGGATAGGTATGAAGAGGATGAAGAATGGAAAGGCTGTTGGTCCAGATGACATACCTGTGGAAGCATGGAGGTGTTTAGGTGACTGGCAGTGGAGTTTTTAACTAGATTGTTTAATGAAATCTTGGAAAGTGAGTGGATGCCTGAGGAATGGAGAAAAAGTGTTTTGGCACCGATTTTTAAGAATAAGGGTGATGTGCGGAACTGTAGTAACTACAGAGGGATTAAATTGATCAGTCACAGCATGAAGTTATGGGAAAAAGTACTGGAAGCTAGGTTAAGAAGGGATGTGATGATTAGTGATCAGCAGTATGGTTTCATGTCAGGAAAGAGCACTACAGATGCGATGTTAGCTCTGAGAGTGTTGATGGAGAAGTACAGAGAAGGTCAGAAGGAGTTGCATTGTGTCTTTGTGGACTTAGAGAAAGCATATGACAGGGTGCCTAGAGAGGAGTTGTGGTATTGTATGAAGAAGTCGGGAGTGTCAGAGAAGTATGTAAGAGTGGTACAAGATATGTACGAGGGTAGTGTGACAGCGGTGAGGTCTGCGGTGGGAGTGACGGATGCGTTTAAGGTGGATGTGGGATTACATCAAGGATCAGCTCTGAGCCGTTTCTTAATTGCAATGGTGATGGACAGGTTGACAGATGAGATCAGACAGGATTTCCCGTGGACTATGATGTATGCAGATGACATTGTGATCTGTGGTGAGAGTAGGGAACAGGTGGAGGAGATCCTGGAGAGGTGGAGATATGCTCGAGAGAGAAGAGGAATGAAGGTCAGCAGGACTACAACAGAATATATGTGCATGAATGAGAGGGAGAATAGAAGAATGGTGAGGATGCAGGGAGTAGAGGTGGCGAAGGTGGGTGAGTTTAAATACTTGGGATCAACAGTTCAGAGTAATGGTGAGTGTGGATGAGAGGTGAAGAAGAGAGTACAGGCAGGATGGAGTGGGTGGAGAAGAGTGTCAGGAGTGATTTGTGGTATATGAGTACCATTAAGAGTGAAAGGGAAGGTCTACAAGAGAGTAGTGAGACCAGCTATTTTATATGGGTTGGAGATAGTGGCACTGACAAAAAGACAGGAGTCAGAGCTGGACGTGGCAGAGTTAAAGATGTTAAGATTTGCACTGAGTGTGACGAGGGTGGACAGGATTAGGAATAAGTTTATTAGAGGGTCAGCCCAGGTTGGAAGGTGTTTAGAGACAAACCCAGAGAGGCAAGATTATGTTGGTTTGGACAAGTGCTGAGGAGGGATGCAGAGTATATTGGGAAAAAATATGCTAAGGATTAAGCTGCCAGGTAACCAAAAAGAGGAATGCCTAAGATAAGGTTTATGGATGTGGTGAGACAGGACATGCAGATTGCTGGTGTGACAAAGCAGTATGCAGAGGACAGGAAGAAATGGAAACAGATGATCCACTGTGGTGACCCCTAACGAGAGCAGCCGAAAGAAGAAGAAGAAGAAGAAGAAGTGAAATGAGCATTCAATCAAATGACATTGACCCAACTGATAGGGAATATATGTTAGTGCTACAAATTCATTCACAGCAAGGAATGGGAAGTTCTTATGCAGCAGCTCATTGTCTCCAAGCAAACAGTATTATTTGTAGAATATATTTTGTTACCTTATAGGTTTGTAGGTAAATATTAGGCAAATCAGTCTGCAGACTATTAAATGTCTAGCCAATAATCATAAAGTGACTAATGGTGAGACTCAAACTTTGTACCTTGTGCCTGTGAGGTAAACACAGTAACCATTGCGCTATCCTCTAATCCTTCAGTTCATAGGTTCATAGGTAGGTACTAGGCTATCTGCTCGAAGGCATTTATAAGCCTAGCTGGAATGTGTTGGCTTTCACCACCCCCTTAGATTGGTTCCCTGTGCCTCTGTCCAGCAGAGCCATTGAAGTGATCCCTGGGGTAAACTTTCTGTTTCCCATCCACTCGTCAAGGTTTCTCTTGAAGAGGGTTACAATGAGCTCTCCCTAATGTAGATTAGAATCTTGTTCTAGAGCATGGGAAGTCTCTGGAACAGGAATCTATTCCTCCAGCGCATCCTATTTATTGTTGTGGTGAGGTTTAGATCCCTGGAGCGTGTGGCTCGAGGGGATATGGTTTTCTTTAGGTGGAGCATGTCCATCAATTCTGGGTTGGACATGGCCTTGTATGTCAGGCAGAGATCACCTCTGAGTAGGCGGTATGCAACCAAGTACAGCTGGAGTTTTTTCAGTCGAGCTGCTTAGGGCATCTGCTTGAGACCAGTGATCCTCTTGGTGAGGTACTTCTGTGGTATTTCCAGTTGTTGCAGGTGTCTTGTAAGGTACATTGCAACTGGGGCATTGTACTCTATGATGGGTCTGATGAGTGATGTGTAGAGGGGCCCAATGACCTCTTTCCATCTGGATACAAACCTTTTTGTGATTAGCTGGGCCACATAGAAGGATTTTCTAACCACTTTGGCAATGTGATTATGAAAGGAGAGGTTACTATCTATTTGGGTCCCCAGATCCCTTATTACGTCTTCCGTATTTAGGGGGCTACCACCGATGTGGTAGTTTGTGGGTACTTTGTTTTTTTCAAAGGGGATGACTATGCACTTTTTGGCATTTAGCTTGAGGTCATGGCTTTGACACCAGGTATCTGTCTCAGTGAGACCCTTTTGGAGGATGTCTGTGTCAGCCGGAGAGTCAATTATAGCCCCTAGTTTGCAGTCGTCTGCGAACTTGGTCAGCTATAGCCCTCCTGTGCTTGCCTGTACCTCTGAGAAGTATATGCCAAACAGGTGGGGTCCTAGGACTGAGCCCTGTGGAATGCCACTTGTAACCGATTTAGAGTCAGGCCTAGCACCCACAACTCTTGCCATGTGGGTTCTGTCCATGAGCCAGTTGGCAACCCATCTTGTGACGTAGGGGTTTATATTCAGGCTGGTGAGCTTGTCTATAATACCTGAGTGGGGAATGGTGTCAACGGCCTTTGTGAGGTCTAGGTAGGCTGTGTGGACCACCTTTCCCTCATCTATAGCCTTGGTAACTGTCTCAAAGAAGTCCACCAGGTTTAGGAGGCATGATCTGCCCTTAATAAAGCCAAACTGGGTAGCGTCTAGTGTTTGGAGGTTCCCAATGTCTCTGCTAATGAGATCCATGATGATGCGCTCCATAGCTTTGCAGACCAAGCTAGTCAGGCTTATAGGGTGATAGTTCCTGGGGTTTGTTGTGGCTCTACCTTTGTGGTGTGGAATAACTGTTGCTGTGCGCCACTCTGTGGGCATGTAGCCTGTAGAGAGGCTGAGTTTAAACAGTGTGTTTAGGTGAGGGGTTAGTTCATCTTTGAGCTCATGTAGGATGCAGCCTGGGACACTGTCCAGTCTCATTGATGCTGTGTTTTTGGCTTTGGAGAGGGCTGTTTTAACCTGTGTGTCTGTGATTTCAGGGGCACTACATTCTTCTAGTATAGTTGTGGGCCATTTTGGGAGTGAGAGGGGGGTGAAGTTTGCACTGAACCTGTCTGCCAGTATGTTGGCTATATCGGTCGGTTCAGTGTATTTTGTGCCATTCTGCACTAATTCTGAGCAGATCTGAGAATTGCTACTTAGATTCTTGACACAGCTAAATAATGCCTTGTGGTTATCTTTGGAGTCCATGGCAATTTTTCTTTCAAAGCTAGCCTTGTATGATTTTATGAGGGAATGTAATTTCTTGCTGATACTGATCAGGGATGTCTTCCCCTCTTGGGATTTTACTCTTTTCTGAACTAGTTTCCTCCTTCTGTTGTATAGCTTGTTTATGGCAGGGTCCACCAGAATGGTTTCCTTTTCTTGGAGGAAGGAGTCTTGGTTTTGTTTGGGACAGCATAATCCATGCATTCTTGTAGGTGCCCGTAGAGTGCAGTAGTAAAGGATTTTGCAGCTTGGACAGCGTTATCCTTCAGCATGGGGGCTTTGAAACTTCCCACCTTGGTCTTAAGTAACGTGAAGTTTGCTTTTGAAAATTTTTTTATGGTGGTTTCTTTGACCAGGGGTGGTGGTGGACTGTGGATATCCATTGTGATTAGTTTATGTTCAGATCTAACCAGCAAGGGGTTGACCTCCAGTGTGGAACACCAGTCGCCCATGTTGGTGATGACCAGGTCCAATATGTTGTCACCTCTGGTGGGGGTGTTGACCAGTTGATCCAGGGAGTTTGAGTTTATAAATTCTAGGAAATGTTGGGCAAGGGAGTTTGTACTTGAGTAGTTCTCTTAGTTAATGTTTGGGTAACTGAAATCACCCATTACAGGGTGTTTGGTAGGACCTTTACGTTTCCCAGTGTTTCCATGAATGTGGAGTGGGGGTCCTGGGACTTGGTGGGTGATCTGTAGCAAGCTATAATTTGAATAGCAGTTTTGCCTGTTGTTAGTTGCACGTGGATGATCTCTGAAGAATTGTGCTGTGTCTCTAACCTGGAGGTGTGGGTATCCTTGATGAATATGGATACTCCCCCACCTTTTGTATTTTGGACCGGGTTTTGTGACCAAAATGTATGGTATGAGTTGTAGCCTGGTAGTGCTGGGGTGCACTCTGGAGCCTTAAAACAGGTTTCTGTTACGGCACATATATCGATTTTCTCCATACTGAGGAGTGCCTCCAGTGCGTGCATTTTGAGGTTTACACTTCTGGCATTGAGTAGCATTACCCTCAGTTTTTTGTTACTTGTGCTATTTATGGTGGTGGGTTTGTCTTTTGAGCCTTGCCTAAAAAAGGCACTATGTGAGTGGCAAAAGCCTTGGTCAGTATTCGAAAGCCTAAGGGTGACAGGTGCAAGCCCTCTCTAGCGAAGCAGCGTGGCTTGTCAAGCATGTCATCCCAGGCTGACAACACTGGATCCCCTTTGAATGACACCAGAAGCTTAGCCAATTGTTGAAATTGATAATTGTTTCTCTATACCATGGTTTCATTCTTGGTGAGGACATAATGCTACTCAGGGTCAGGGTCATACCGGTCTGGGCTATGTGATCAGAGAGCTCCTCCATGTCTCTTTTCATGAAGTCCAGGGAGGTACGGCTCAGGTCATTCACACCAACAAGGGCAATGACAGAGTCATATTTGTACTTGTTCTGGACTGACCTGAGTGCTTGTGTTATGTGGCAGATCCTGGCACCCAACAGGCAGCTAACAGTAACCTTCTCCTTGTTCAGCTTAGTGAGTGGGACGTCAGTGTGCCTGACTATAGAGTCACCTATTACTAGTGTGTTGGGTATGTTATTTTTCCTTAAGGGCTGTGATTGCATGGCACAATGGTTTTGTGAAGTATGTGTTTCATGGTTTGTGTTGGGGGATGGAAGTTGCTTGGATGTCTGCTTTGGAGGTCTCTGTTGCTTTTGCAGATTTTTATTTAGAGCCTCCAAGTATGTTTTCATGTATTTATGTGTGTTTTTTGCCGGTGCTGGTTTTATAGGTCTATGTGAGACTGGTGGTGTGATACAAGTAATTCCCTTCTCCTCTTGACTGCCTGATCCAGTCTTGGGTTGAGAGAACTTAGCCTCCAGTTTGGCTGTATAATTGCATCTCTCTCATGTATTAGTGTTTGGTGGAAGGAGGAGAGGGTTGTCTGTGTACATGAGGCAATTGTAACATTGCCTCAAAATGCCAAGATTCACCAGTTGGACCCAAGAGTACACCTGAAACTGCCCTTTGTACATGCCTGGATAGGTACAGTGAACTGTTTTACTGATTGGCTGGTAAGGTCGAATAGAGAGCCTTGTCCTTCTCTACAGTATAGGGGGTCTAGTGCTAAGGTTTATTAGTGCTTGCTATGAGTTTTGAGCAAGTGCTGGGATGAGAAGCAAATGGTTTGAGTGCTTAAGTTGAAGGTTTGTCTAGTTACAAGGGAAAAATTGAAGAGTAGACTTTGTGGAGATGGGAATAGTTATACCCAAGCTAACCGGCGCTGCCCGGTGGTCAAAACTGTGCAAATGCGGGTTTTATAGCAGGGAAATGAAAGAGATAGAAATTAGCCCAAAATGGCCAATAAACTACTAATTTTGTGCTGAAACCACTCCTTCAGGGAAAGATAGGCTGCTCAAAGCTCCCTATCTCACAGTGAACAGAGAAACTTCCTTCTATCCAAGTAAAATATGGGTAAACACAGAAACTTGTAACATAGCCCTGAATTCAGCACTAACCTGAAAACTGGACTATACTAGCTTAGAAAGGTGGGAAAACAAGTATTTTTTTTGTTTTTTTGTTTTTTTGTTTCAAAAAATAAAGCAGATACAATAAAAAAACACTTTAAATGCACAGAAATGGATATCACACTTGAGTGTGTAGCCTACAACAGTTAAACAGGTAATGTAAACACAAAAACGACTTTGTTAAAGTACAGGCAGTAAAATAAGTACAATATGTAGCTGAAACAAGCTTTTTAAATCACAGAAACTCTAGAAAACTGGCGTTTTAGATGGAATTAGTTAAAGGCAGCAAGAAATGCAGAAAAATGATACTTAATCACTCCAAAGTCCCTCTTTTGTCTCTCAGCTGCTGTAGAACTCTGCAAGGCCCCAGGCAGGAGCTTGCTGAGCTGTATACCAGCACAAAAAACTTGCAAATGTGGGTTTTCTAGCAGGGAAATGAAAGTTATAGAAATTAGCCCAAAATGGCCAATAAACTATTACTTTTTGGGCTGAAACCACTCCTTCAGGGAAAGATAGGCTGCTGAAAGCTCCCTCTCTCACAGTGAACAGAGAAACTTCCTTCTATCCAAGTAAAATATGGGTAAACACAGAAACTTGTAACATCGCCCTGAATTCAGCACTAACCTGAAAACTGGACTATACTAGCTTAGAAAGGTGGTAAAACAAGCATTTTTTTTTGGTTTTTTTTTTCAGAAAATAAAGCAGATACAATTAAAAAGCGCTTTAAATGCACAGAAATGGTTATCACACGAGTGTGTAGCCTACAACAGTTAAACAGGTAATGTAAACACAAAAACGACTGTTAAAGTGCAGACAGTAAAATAAGTACAATATGTAGCTGAAACAAGCTTTTTAAATCACAGAAACTCTAGAAAATTGGCATTTTAGATGGAATTAGCTAAAGGCAGCAAGAAAATGCAGAAAAATGATATTTAATCACTCCAAAGTCTCTCTTTTGTCTCTCTGCTGCTGTAGAACTCTGCAGGGCACCAGGCAGGAGCTTGCTGAGTTGTATACTAGCAAAAAAACTCGCAAATGTGGGTTTTATAGCAGGTAAATAATAGAGATAGAAATTAGTCCAAAATGGCCAATAAACTATTAATTTCTGGGCTGAAACCACTCCTTCAGGGAAAGATAGACTGCTGAAAGCTCCCTCTCTCACAGTGAACAGAGAAACTTCCTTCGATCCAAGTAAAATATGAGCAAACACAGAAACTTGTAACATAGCCCTAAATTCAGCACTAACCTGAAAACTGGACTATACTAGCTTAGAAGGGTGGGAAAACAAGTATTTTTTTTTTTTTTTGTTTTGTTTTTTCAGAAAATAAAGCAGATACAATAAAAAAACACTTTAAATGCACAGAAATGGCTATCACACTTGAGTGTGTAGCCTACAACAGTTAAACAGGTAATGTAAACACAAAAATTACTTTGTTAAAGTGCAGGCAATAAAATAAGTACAATATGTAGCTGAAACAAGCTTTTTAAATCACATAAACTCTAGAAAATTGGCGTTTTAGGTGGAATTAGCTAAAGGCAGCAAGAAAATGCAGAAAAATGATACTTAATCACTCCAAAGTCTCTCTTTTGTCTCTCTGCTGCTGTAGAACTATGCAGGGCACCAGGCAGGAGCTTGCTGAGCTGTATACTAGCACAAAAACCTTGCACATGCGGGTTTTATAGCAGGGAAATGAAAGAGACAGAAATAAGCCCAAAATGGCCAATAAACTACTAATTTTTGGGCTGAAACCGCTCCTCCAGGGAAAGATAGGTTGCTCAAAGCTCCCTCTCTCACAGTGAACAGAGAAAATTCTTTCTATCCAAGTAAGGTATGGGCAAACATAGAAACTTGTAACACAGCCCTGAATTCAGCACTAACCTGAAAACTGGACTATACTAGCTTAGAAAGGCAGGAAAACAAGTATTTTTTTTCAGAAAATAAAGCAGATACAATCAAAAAACCCTTTAAATGCACAGAAATGGCTATCACACTTGAGCGTGTAGCCTACAACAGTTAAACAGGTAATTTTAAGGCAGCAAGTCTGATTAGGAAAATCCTGAAGGAATGTAATATACTTGTTGAGTCATTTGGACTGCTAAGGGAATTAAATTCACTTTAAATCATGGTTGATACTTATTCTGTAATATTTTATCAGTAGCTCCAATATATTATATAGATATTGAATGAAGATGACTTGAACCATGCACATGTGCAAACAGCTAATCTGGTTGGCTGCACTGATTTTGGACATTCTGTTTGCTTATATTAATTGTGTTGGTTTTGTATGCTTTATATTCTACTGGTTAAAATTCAGTACTGAATTCAGCTAAAATGCATTTTCCTCTATTCAGTTGTAGAAACAGAACATACATTGCTTTCCTCAGCTTTAAGCAAACAATTCAGCATGAAGGCAATGGTATTAGTGTACCCGATGCAGGTTTTTAACAGCAGACAGAAAGCAATCTTAATTTTAGGCTTTTTAACTAAGAGCCAAAAGAGAAGACTCACTTTGCAAGATTTGTAAATAGCAGCCAAATGATCAGTCTTCTTTTTTTGGTTTTTAAACATCAAGCAAAAGAAGAGTTTTACTTTGCAGCTTCTCTCTCTCTGATCTTGATTAGAAGAAATCACACATCTGTTTGGGTGAAATTATCTTTAGAATTCCAGAACACAGTCCTTCAAGAAATATCAGTTTTCTCAACTTCTGGCCCATATTTTTCATACATGCAAACATGATCATTTAATAAAGCTATTTCTTGTTTTAAAAAAGGGACAGCATGTGTGCTTAATTAAGTAAGCACAATTTTATTGCCCTAGACCCGTAACAATGTGGTTTTGTCAATGGGAGATTATGTCTGCTTAATTTAGTAAACTCCTTTGAGAAAGTCACTGGAGATGTAGATAGCAGCCATGCAGCTCAAAGAGAGTTCATCTAAATCTGGTCAAGGTCTTTGATGACAGATGGATTCCATGTAGATAAACTACCAGGGACCACCTCCAAAACTAAAAATGTGATTAGTTGCATTCCCCAGGGCTTAGCACCGGGACATCTTCTGTTCATTACCTGCTTCTTAGATATCCAAGCCATTAACCCACACATGTGGATAACTAAATTTGCCAAACGCTACAAGGTAGGTGTTGTGTTTTCTGAGCATCTGACACCATGTTACTACAGCAGAGATTAAACCATACAAACCAATGGTGTATTAGAAAAGGGTTTAAACTAAATGTGAAGAAGTGTAACGTTGTCACCTTTGATAAACACTGAAACATAGATACATGGGAATAACACTAGGTAAGTGATCACAGCAACCATAAGATAGCCAGTCATGTACACTTTTAAGCTGGCACACTTAAAAGGTCTTGTCACCCTTTGCAAGCACTTAATATGGCTTACCTCCCAAACTGAGCAGGGCTATACATGATAACCCTGGTAGAAATGTGTGCCTATCTATCTAGTTGTCAAGACTAGCCTTAAAGGTAGCCAAAGTAGCACTTCTTTGACCTACAATGGTGACTTCTTCCACAGGCTGGTAAAACATTGAGTTAGAACCTTATCCCTCCAGTAGGTCTTCTTTATTTGTTTGTGTACCTTTCAAGAAATAGTGTGGGTGTTTGTTGAGCCAATGGTTTTGTGAAGACATAGGAGGTCAAATAGGATATCTTCTTTCATGGCTCAGAAAGCGGGACACTGCTCACCTGGGAGGAACTAGAAGGTTACTGAGTATATCAAGAGTTGTGCTAATCTAATGGGATAGTTGAAAGGTTTAAGGCCTTTAACTTTCTTGGTTAGAAATCTTTGGGACATTTCCAATTGAATGATATGCATGAATTTGTACAGACCAATCATATATAAGGATTTTCTCACTTTGATGAAAAAAATGATAGTTGAATGAGGAAAGACAGAGCAGGTCTCTTATGACAGTATCTGTCTGAAGAGGGGGGGTACCATTTATAACACATGTAGTGGGAAAAGCTTTTCTGCTGAACCCTGTTATGCTGCCCCTTTTTGCATTTAGCTTAAGACCATTTTCCGGACACCAGGTATGTGCATATTCCCACCCCTGGTGGACCTATATAATGTCAGTGGATGAGTGGATAACTCCTCAGCAAACGTGGTCAACCACGTCGCTGAGATAATGGCTTGGAAGTCTGCTAAATAAAAGCTAGACAGAAGGGGGTCCAGCACTGATCCTTTTGGTACCCCACTAACTGCAAATATTACATTTAGAGAGGGTACTAGAAACTTTTACAACTTGGCATCTATTAGATAGCCAATATGCAATCCAGCAGACAATATATCAGTTTACATTAACTTTATCTAGTTTATCTATTTTTTTATTTTTACTACTGTCTATTGTATTTCTTACACACACACACACACACATATATATATATATATATATATATATATATATATATATATATATATATATATATATATATATGGATTCACTTCATAACACTGAAAGCTCAAAACACTGAAACTCAAAACACTGAAACTTCAAAATCTTGAAAACTCAAAACACTGGAACTCAAAACACTGAAAACACATATCATACATATACTGAGTTTAAATAACATAAATCATAGCACTTTCCACCAAGTGTAATCAGGGGGGCAAGCCCCCCTGCACCCACCATGTGGGGGACTGTGCCCCCACAACCCTGCTACTTATATATATATCAACTCCAAGATTGCACTTCACTACACAAAGTGCAATCTTGGAGTTGATATATTTAAGTAGCAGGGACTGTTGTGGGCGCAGCCCTCCACAGGGGGGGGGGTGCAGGGGGGCTTGCCCCCTGCTTACACTTGGTGGAAAGTGCTATGATTTATGTTGTTTAAACTCAGTATATGTATGATATGTGTTTTCAGTGTTTTGAGTTTTCAGTGTTTTGAAGTTTCAGTGTTTTGGTCTTCTATATTGTGAAGTTTTCTCATTTTCAGTGTTTTTGAGTTTTCAGTGTTATGAAGTGAATATATATATATATATATATATATAAATATATATATATATATATATATATATATATATATTTTTTTTTTTATGTCTATTATATACTGTCAAGATAAGCAATATGCAAACAGTGACTGCATTGCTGTCCACTATCTCTGTATCCTTTTCTAAGAAGCTTATAGGTTCAAAAGACAGGACCTGCCTTTCACAAAATCACCTGGATCGGGGGGTCTATATCAGTTCATAGGTTAGTACTAAACTAACTGCAATTGTGAGCCATTTTAAGCCTAGCCAATTACCCCCTGTGAGAATCAAACCCAGCACCTTGTGTCTGTAAGGTAAACACCTTAACCATTATGCCAGCCTCCCTATGTCTGAATGAATGAGTTCTGCTATGATACACTCCTTGGCTTTGCATATAAGGATGGTGAGGCTGATGGAGTTATAATCACCCAAGTCTGTTGAGGAGCCTCTCTTCTGAAGGAGAATCATGGGTGGCTGTTGTCCAGGCAGGCAGAAAGTCTGTGGATAGGCTGAGTGTGAACAGGTTAAGTAGAGGCTTGGCTATTGCACAGTTGTTACTGATGAAACTGCAGGCTGGTATGTTGTCTTGTTCCATGAAAGCATTTTTTTATCCTTTGACAAGACTTCTAAGACTTGTTACAAGGCAATTTCAGTACAAATGAAAATTTCAGAGGTAGTGGGGGCAAGAATGTGGGTAGTTGAGTTAAAATTACCACTACATTTCTCTGCTAAAATATTGGCTATTTCCTTGGGATCAGAATGTGTGATACTGTTATTATTATAGATGAGCGTAGTGCATCATTGAACATCATCATCAACCCCCCCACCCCTTTTCCCATTTTCTACATGTGGTCAGGATGTCACATCAGCTATTATCACGTCTCTCAATCCAGTGTCACTCTCCTGCCTTCTGTGACACTCATGCCTGACTGTCCCAGGTCTTCACCTCTGCAGTCTATCCATCTCTTTGCTGTATATCCTCATTTCCTCTTGCCTTCTTCCTCTCTCTCCCAGATGTCCTTCATCAGATCATCTTCTGTTTTCCTGCACACATGCCCAAACCTTGTGATCTGATCTTTTTGACCTTCTCTACAAATGAAGCAACTTTGACTTCTGCACTGATGTCATAATTTCTTCATCTGTCCCACAACATGTATCCTCTGCTGTCTGCCTTCATTGCCCAGGTTTCTGTACCATGCAGAAGTACTTGTCATACCACTGCTTTGTGCATCTTTCCTTTCTATCTACTCTGTACTCAGTTTCATGCCATGTGCCTTCAGTTTTGCATTCCACTTCCCTGTCATTTATTAATTTTATGTATTTGCCTTTGGGGGGGAGGGTAGAACACTGATCAGCATGGACCTTTTTTCAGACTCAGCCTGGTAGCGGTGTCTGGTTAAGTGACTTTCTCAGAGTCACACAGTTAAAACCACAAGAAAAATCTAGCCATACTCTCTCTCTCTAATTATTTGCTCCCAGTACTCTAGTTCATTTACCAGTTTTCTCCAATAAATTAAAACTAGGAAAGAGACCACAGCGGTGTCTCTTGTGAGTCACATAGTATTTTTCTCACCCTGGTGCTGTTGTGTTCTTAAACTCAGCTGCCTTTCTAGTTGTCTGCCACTTACATACATTTGACAACATATCTTCTTCCCTCCCTCCTTTTATTGGTTGTTGTGAGTAAGCACAAAATTATCATTTTGTGAAATCACTCCCCTTCAACTATTTAAATTTACTGGCCAACTCACTGTATTTGTATTCCATAGAACCAGAATACAAAGTGCTCACCCCTTTTCATCTATTGTTCTCTTTTCAAATTAGTAGCTCCTTACTTAGACAGCTAAAGCTTAAGTTACCCCCTCTTTCATATCTAACTGCTTAGTGCACACTGCAGTGCTTAGAATACTAACCATCTTTTCCATCTTATCTGTAAAATCTGAACACCAGTTACTGGAGAGCCCACATTCTGCCTTTCAGTAGTCATCTTGGGATTAGTGCTTCTGTTTTCTCCTGGTGAGAGATGAAGCTCAGGGACATTATTTCCTGGAGACTGCTGATCACCAGAAAGCCTAATAACTGCTTCATAGGTGACAGCTTGGAATTTGTACTTATATTCTGCTCCTGGTGAGAGAAGGAGCAGAGTGCATTGATTCCTGACTGTTTCTGTTTGGGCAGTGAGTGTCTATGCTTGATGTTCTTGATTGGTCTTGTTGCTATTCAGTGCATCTACCAGGAAAAGGCTACAACAAGCCTACAAACCCTTGCATCATCTGGGACAAGACTGTGGATCACCAAATGGGCTATGGCTTGCTTCTGATCTTGGGACTGGTGCTAATGTTTTGCTTCTGGTGAGAGAAGAAGCAAAAAAAGCACTGTATCCCAGCAGAGTGAAGTTGTAATGAGACCAGCACTAGTAGTAGCCAAGCAGTAGCCACTCATGTGACTTCCCATTTGTATCATTCTTGACAAGCTAATTCTTTGTTTTCAGTAAGTACTACTTTATTTATTTCTAACTTCAGAATATCTGTATAAATACCTCATCCTTAAATTTTCAGGGTCTACATATTAGCTTCCCCTCAAGTGTTCACAGATATCTTAGGTGACATTTTTCCTGTAAAAGCACAATTGAAATTTTACCAATACCTAATTGCAAAAAGGACAACTAGTTTGCACTGACAAGCACTGTCCCCAGAGTTGAGAACTAGATGCTCCTGACATTGCTTTATATTCTCACTCCAACAGTCTAATCAGTAAAAAGGGTCTGTTGCCATGGATATGAACTTTCCCACTACCTCCATTACCAGCTTGGTGGATATCAGCATCCTGAGGAAATGTAGAAATTGCCTCATGTTTACTGAAAACTAGTTAAGTCTCAAGCAAAGTGATATGGTTTGCAAGAAATGCATTTACACAATGTCACTGGATGCAAAGCTTTCACATAAAATGTACTCCTAATGTCAATAAGGTTGTCAGTAGTACACATGCTGCACCCATCACATACAATTCAAAGCAGATGTATAGACCCATATATGCTGAGGCACTTAAATGTAACCTTCCTAAACCCCAAAGAACTCCTAGATGAAGTACACATAACAAGTACCCTCAGCAGCCCCAAATGCACTCTTTCAAAATGACACCCACATCAACACATACAGTCACATGTCATGGAGCCTCTACATCTAAGCCCATAAGGCAATCCACCACAAAATCCTACATTCTGGGAACTGGAGATGTCCTTCTCACCAGGCTGAGTAAGGAGAAAGTCACAGTCAGTTGTTTATCAGGGGCTAGGATCCGCCACATTATGCATGCACTCAGGTCATTGGAGCACAAGTACCAGTATGACTCAATCATACTCCATGTGGGTGTAAATGACCTAAGACGTACCTCCCTAGACTATATGAAGAGAAACATAATAGAGCTCTCGTAATATGTGTCCCAGGCCTAAATGAGCCTAGCATTGAGCAGAATTGTACCTTCTTCAAGGATGAGGGTACATATTACGTTATCAAACTTTTAAAAGTTTGAAAGTCATATGGTCGACACCATATGATCGAACTTTTAAAAGTTCGAACGCTTCAACGGAGATCTCTGTACAGTGTGGAATGGGAAGATTTCTCTTTCCTGCACCGTAGTGCGATCTCGGAGTTGGTATATTTAAACAGTGAGGGGTGTGGGGTGTGCATGCCCCCATGTGGGGGGTGCAAGGGTGCTTGCTCCTCTGCTTAAAATGGTCAGGTAGGTTTTTTCTGTTTATTTTTTTTTCCGCTTTTCGAACTTTTAAAAGTTCGATCATATGGCTTCGACCATATGACATTCGAACTTTTAAAAGTTCAATAACATCATATATACCCAAGGATTTATTTATTTATTTTTTTTTTTATTTAACATTTGTTGACCAGGAAAGTCCGACTAGATTCCACAGATCCTGTTTTCAGCAGAGGCCCAGGGAGAAATGCTCCAGAAGCATGTCTTTAGAATGTGGGAGGAAACCGGAGTACCCGGAGGAAACCCATGCGAATGCAGGGAGAACATGCAAACTCCGCACAGAAGGCACCCCAGCCAAGAATCGCACCAGAGAACCTCTTGCTGTGAGGCGACAGCATTAACCGCTGCACCACTGTGCGCTGCCACAATATGAACAAAGATGAATTACTTTAATAATTAGCTTAGTTTCTGTTTTCATTCTAAGGGGGTGCAATATTTGTCAGCATGGAAGGAGATGGTCAACAAACCATGCTGCTTTGCCAGGGATGGTCTGCACCTCTCCCCTCTAGGCTTTCAAATATTAGCTAAAGCATTGTCTTCCCCATAGTGCCTTTTTTAGGCAATGTCAAACTGAAAGTACTTACAACATAGCAAATCAAAACCAAGAAAATCTACTACTCAATGCTAGAAGTCTAAACAAAAACTCCACTCCCTAGAAGCTCTCTTCACCCTAGAGAATACTGATGTCTGTGCAGTCACTGAGACATGATTTAAAGTTGCAGAGAGCACACCGAACGTTCAAGGTTATAATGCTTTCTACACATTTAGATCACCTACTACACAGACAGGAATTAAAGGTGAAGGTGTCTCGATTTACATCAGAAATAAATATACCTCAAGGCTGGTCAAACAGGACAATGCACTTGAGCTATTCCATATTCAAATTACCATAGGCAGGATCCAATATTACATCCTTGCAAGCTATAGGTCCAACTCTATGATCCAAGAAGCCCATAACAAGTATTTAAACTTATTGGAAACACTCACCATCCAACTCAATACCATATTCATGAGCAACTTTAATTAACTCACTATTAACTGGGAATCCTATATGGCACCAAACGTGCAGGCACAGCCATTCCTGGATTTCATAAACACAAACTCCCTGGACCAGACTGTCAATACACCAACCAGGGGTGCAACAAGCTGCACCTGGTCCTCACTAATATGGGAGATTTCTGCACACCCCCTAGTGTAATGTCTTCTCTGGTAAGGTCATACCACAAAATGGTCTCCTTTGAAGTAAAAATAAAACCTGGACCTCCAGCTAACTCTGGAATATTCAGGAACTACTCTAAGGCTAACTTCCTGCTATTAAGTGATAACCTGGCAAATCTGAAGCCCCCATAAACCCTGAGAACACTTATGCCTATGCAGAACTGTTCACAGAACCCCTATACAAGCATCTTAATAGCTGCATAAAGGCAGCTGTACCCACCAGGAAGAAGTACAGAACCAACTCAAAAAAATAAGCCACCCTGGTGGAATAAAAATCAATAGGCTGTACAACAGAAGGAAGAAAATCATGGCAAGAATTAGAAGTTGCGGCACCCAGCAGGATAAAGGCACTCTCATCAAACTAAGCAAACAACTCAGAGGACAAATAGTCTACCAAAGCCAAATTTGAGGTAAACTTGGCCTCCCAGGCCAAGTAGAACCACAAGATATTCTTAAGCTATGTCAGCAACCTCAAAGACAATACACAATTGCGTGCAGAGCACTTTGTAAATGGAGCCATCTGTACTGAGCCAGAAGAAATAGCAAACCTAATGGGCAACAAATTCAGGTGCAACTTTACCCCTCTCTCCCCCTCAACCTTCCCTCAGGAAATACCCTCAATTATAACTTCCCCTGCTATCACTAGGGAACAGATCCTTAAAGATGCATCAGTGGGCCCAGACAATATCCCAGGGTGCCCTCCAAATAACATGAAACATGACCTATCAAGACCTCTGGAATTACTATTTGACTGTAGCCTCCAAACAGGCTTTGTCCCTCATGAATGGAGAACAGCAACAGTCATCCCTACGCACAAAGGTGGGCCATCTACAGTCCCTGGAAACTACAGACCCATACGTCTCTCTAGTCTTCTAGCCTTATATGTAAAACCATGGAAAGAATTATCATGAAATGATCAATAATGATGTAGTAAATCTCCAGATACTGGACTCAACCCAGTTTGGTTTCATCAAGGGCAGACCATGCCTACTCAACCTGGTGGAAGGTCACCAAAGCAATGGATGAGGGCAAAATGGTTCACACTACCTACCTTGACCTGGCCAAGGCATTTGAAAAAATACCTACTCAGGAATTGTTGACAAACTCGAGAACTTAGGTGCAAACCCATACATCACCTGGTGGATAGTCAACTGGCTCACAAACAGGATCCAGGAAGTTAAAATTGGGGAGTCCACCTCAGTAAAGAGGCCAGTCACAAGTGGAGTCCCTCAGGGATCAGTCCTTGGACCACTCTTTTATGTGATTTACTTCTCTGAAGTCAAGGCCAATGTCAATGGTCTCTGGCTGACTAAATTTGCAGATGAATGCAAATTATGAGCTCTCTTTGAATCTCACACCCAAACAAATATTCTCCAGTAAGGGTGACACAGACAAACAACTGGTGGCAGAGCCATGGACTAAATCTAAATACCAATAAATGCATAATAGTATCCTTTGGGAAGTAATCCACCCTTGGTAACTATCATATTGACAATTCACCCTTTAGAGTTGACCCAGTAGTCAGGGATTTAGGGACACACATAGACAGTAATCTAGGCTTTGACCATCACATGTCTACAGTAGTGAGGAAATCATTCTATGCTGCGCAGCTTAGGAAAAAAAGGAATGCCATCCAGGTCCAAGGAAGTAATTGTTATACTGTATTCAGCATTTATCAGACCTATCATTTAGTACAAGCCCCCTTTGGTATGTACCTAACCAGGCATATTCTACAAATGGAATGTACACAGAGGTTCCTCACTAAAGGAATACAGGGAGTAAGTAAAATGTTCTATGCAGACTGCCTCAAGACCCTCTCCCTTTATTCTGTCTCCTACAAGATGTTGAGGGGAGATCTATGCCTGACATATGGGGAGTTGTCAGACTCCACTCTGTTGGACCTCCTGCATATCAGCCAAAACAAAGAGCACCAGAATTACCCATTTTAAAGACTTAAACCTTGCCTGTGATGTAAATAGGACCTGCTGGAGAGACAGGTATGTATCCCAGAGACTACTCCATCTCTGGAGCAGGCTCCTCATCCATGTGAAGCAGAGTTCTTCCCTAATCCAAATCAAGTGTAACTTGGAGAATTGGATGTGGAACAGGAAATTCATCCCTGGCTTGGCACGTATGTCTCTAATGGACACAGGAAGCCTGTAAATATTTCATCTCTGAGGTCCCTGCTTTTAAATGTTTCCTCTCTCAAGCCCCTGCTTACACTTATCAAGGGTACCAGAACTTGTCAGAGATTTCGGATGCATGGCTAGGCTTGAAAAGACCCTTATGGTCATTAGCCTAGTAAACACCCATGAACCTGTGAAAAGAAAAATTCTTGAGCCATTCCTGATGGCTGTCTAAATGACAGCCCTCTGAGACAACTTTCACCCATGAGGATGAGGGAATGAACGATCAATTGATTAAAAGGGAGGCAATTGTCTGTATGTAAGCAGTGGAAGCACAAGTCTGCAAGCAGTAGAGGCACAAAGTGAAAAGAATACAATACCGATAGCATTAGGGCTGCATATGTGTGATAAATTAAACGCAATAAGATCCCAGAGTATTATATAAGTATAGTTTGATACAGTCCACTATTACAGTAGCAAGAAGGCGGTACACAAATTTAATTGAATAACAACAGAATGAGGGATAAACAGGTAGCAAAAACTGCACACAATATACTCAAGAATAGCTGACTCAGATGCCAACAATAGTCCAATTGGAGGTTGCCACCATTTGGACTATTGTTGTTTCCATTATTAACTAGGAATCCTATATGACACCAAACGTACATGAATAGAGATTCCTGGATTTTGTAAACACAAACTCCCTGAACAAGATAGTTAATACACCAACCAGGGATACAACCATACTGGATCTAGTCCTCACTAATATGCTAGACTGCTGCACACTCCCTACTGTAATGCCTTCCCTGGTAAGGTCAGAACACAAAATGGTTTTCTCTGAAGTAAAAATAAAACCTGGACCCCCAGCTAAACCTGGAATATTCAGGAACTATTCTAAGGCTAACCTCCTGCTATTAAGTAAGAACCTGGCAAAATTTAAAGCCCCCATAAACTCTGAGAACACTTCTGCCTATGCAGAACTGTTCACATAAACCCTGTACAAGCATGATAATAACTGCATAGAGGAAGCTGTATCCAGCTGGAAGAAGTACAGAATTAACTAAAAAAACAAGCCAACCTGATGAAATCACAAAATCAATTGGCTGTATAACAGAAGGAAGAAAATCATGGCAAAAATTAGGAGGTGCAGCACCCAGCAGGATAAAAGCACTCTCATTAAAATAAACAAACAACTCAGAGGACAAATAAAATCTACCAAAGCCAAATTTGAGGTAAGTTTGGCCACCCAGACCAAGGAAAACCATAAAGCATTCTTTAGCTATATCTGCAACCTCAAAGACAATGCCAATTGTGTGCAGAGCTCATTGTAAATGGAGCCAGCTGTACTGAGCTAGAAGATATAGCAAACCTCCGGGCTGACAAATTCAGCTCCAATTTTACTCCTCTCTCCCCCTCAACATTCACTCAGGAAATATCATCAAATATAACTCTTCCTACTATCACTAGGGAAGAGGTCCTTAATGCTCTCTCTAAGACCAAAAACACTGCATCAGTGGGCCCAGACAATATCCCAGAATATCTTCTAAATAGCACGAAACATGACTTATCAGGGCCTCTGGAATTACTATTTAACTGTAGCCTCCAAACAGGCTTTGTGCCTCACGAATGGAGAAAGCCCTAGCCCTGAGTAGCATTCTGCCATTGCCCAAAATGATACCGCAGTACAAGGACAAAATGATTGACATTAACAATTGGCTAAGCTTCTGCTGTCATTCCAAGGGCATCCAGTATCTGTCTGCTTGGGATGACATGGTCAACAGACCATGATGTTTTGCCAGAGATGGCCTGTACCTGTCACCCCTGGGATTCCAGATACTGGCTAAGGCTCTTGATGCCCCTATAGTGCCTTTTTTAGGCAAGGTTCAAATGACAAACTCACCACCATAACACGAACAAGCAAGCAAAAACTGAGGGTAATGCTACTGAATGCTAGAAGTCTAAATCTCAAAATGCACTCACTCAAGGCACTCCTTAAAATGGTGAACATCGATATCTGTGCAGTGACTGAGACCTGGTTCAAGGCTTCAGAGAGCACGCCTGCACTACCAGGCTATAACTCATACCACACTTTTCAGCCATCTAACCTGGACTGAAACACCAAAGGCGAAGGTGTGTCCATATTCATTAAGGATAGCCACACCTGCAGGCTAGTTGCTCAGCATAATGCATCTGCAGCGATCCAAGTGCAACTAACTCTGGCCAAAACTGCAATCCAAATTGTAGCTTGCTACAGATCCCCCACCATGCCCCAGGATTCCCACTCCTCTTTTCTTGATGTACTGGAAAATATTAGGGTTCAACCAAACACCCTAATAATGGGTAACTTCAACTACCCCACCATTTACTGGGAAAACTACTCATGTACCAACTCCTTAGCTCAACGCTTTCTGGAATTCAGAAACCGGTGTTCCACATATGAAGTCAACTCCTCGTTGGTCTGATCCAACCATAAGATAATCACCCTTGATATCCACATCCCGCCCCCACCCCCCATTAAGGAAACCATGGTAAAAAATTTCTCCAAAGCCAATTTCATGCTTCTTAACACAGAAGTGGTGAATTTCATGACACCCATGCAGATGGATAATACAGTTACAATTGCTGAATTCTACACAAATGCACTCTATAAGCACTTACACGAGTGCATGGATTGTGCTATCCCAAACAGAACCAAGACACTATCCTCCAAAAAAAGGAAGCCAATCTGGTGGTCCCCTGCCATAAACAAAATGTACAACAGAAGGAAGAAACTGTTGCAAAAGAGAGTAAAATCCCATGAGTGGAGGAGCTCCCTGGTCAGCCTCAGTAAGAAGCTGAGATCCCTTATAAAATCCTCCAAAGCTAGTTACGAAAATAAAATCGCCACTAACTCTAAGGACAACCACAAAGCATTCTATAGCTATGTGAAGAATCTCGATGTCAACACCCAGATCTGCTCTGAGTTACAGCACAACGGTACGAAAATTACAGAACCAACTGATATTGCCAACATCCTGGCAGATAGGTTCAGTGCTAACTTTACCCCCCCCCCCTCACCCCCTCACCCCATAAAGGGCCCATATCTATACAGGAAGAATGCAGAGTCCCTGTAATCACAACTATACAGGTAAAAGTTTCACTCTCTAAAGCCAAAAACACAGAATCCATGGGACTGGACAACATCCCAGGCTGTGTTTTACACGAACTTCAGAATGGACTGGCTCCCCACCTAAGCACCACGTTCAATAATAGTCTCGCATCAGGCTTTGTGCCCACTAAATGGCGCACAGCAACAGTTATCCCACTCCACAAATGGGGAGCCACCACTGATCTCAGGATCTATCACCCTATTAGCCTGATGAGCCTGGTCTGCAAGGCCATGGAACGTATCATCATGGAACTCATAAACAAAAACATTGGTAACCTCAAAACTCTGGATCCCACCCAGTTCAGGTTTTTGAAAGGCAGATCATGCCTCCTGAACCTGATTGACTTCTTTGAGGCAGTCACCAAAGCCGTAAATGAGGGTAAGGTGGTTCATACAGCCTATCTTGACCTCGCCAAGGCTTTCGACACCATCCCCCATTCTGGAATTATAGCTAAACTCACTAAACTAGGTATAAATCCCTATGTCACAAGATGGGTTGCCAAATGCTTCAATGGCGGAACCCACACTGTAAAAGTTGCAGACTCCAAATCTGACCTCAAACCAGTGACAAGTGAAATACCACAGGGTTCAGTCCTGGGACCTCTCCTGTTTGGTATCTACTTCTCTGAAGTACAGGCTAACACAGAAGGCCTCTGGCTAACGAAGTTCACAGATGACTGCAAACTAGGAGCCATAGTCAAGTCCCCAAATGATGTGGACATCCTACAGAAGGGCCTTGCTGAGACAGATGCCTGGTGTCAGAGCCATGGCCTCAAGCTCAATGCCAAAAAATGTAGTGTCATCCCCTTTTGTAAAAACGTTGTGCCCATGAACTACCACATAGGCAGCAATCTACTTAACAGTGAATGTGTGATAACAGACCTTGGGTCCCAGGTGGACAGTAGTCTCTCCTTTGATAGTCACATCACTACAGTAGTCAGGAAGTCCTTCTACGTGGCACACCTCATCATAAAAGGGTTCTCATCCAGGAAAAAAGAGAGGTCATTGTTCCACTCTACTTGACACTCATTAGACCCATTATACAGTACAATGCCAATTTTGGAATGTACCTCACAAGACATCTGCAGCAGCTGGAAAGGCCACAGAAGTACCTCACAAAGAGGATTACTGGTCTCAAACAAATGCCCTACACTGACCATCTCAAAAAACTCCAGCTTTACTCCGTAGCATATTGCCTACTCCGAGGTGATCTCTGTCTAACATATAAAGCTATGTCAAACCCAGAGCTGTTGGACATGCTACACCTAAAGAAATCCCAGTCCCTCCGAGCTACATGCTCTAGGGACCTAAACCTTGTCACCACAAAAAACAGGACATGCTGGAGGGATAGATTCCTGTCCCAGAGACGTCCCATACTCTGGAACAGGCTACCCATCTATGTCAAGCAAAGTTCTTCATTAGCACTCTTCAAGAAAAATCTTGATGAGTGGATGGGAAATAGGAAATACACCCCAGGGATCACTTTTGTGTCTCTGCTCAACAGTGGCACAGGAAAATAACTTTCTTGGGTGGCATAAGCCAGGGAACCTTGTTGGCTAGGCTTATGTAGGCCCTTGGGCCGATAGCCTAGTACCTGCCTATGAACCTATGAAAGGCAACAGTCATGCCTCTGCACAAAGGTGAGCCATCTACAGTCCCTGGAAACTACAGACCCATAAGTTTCACTAGTCTTATATGTAACGCCATGGAAAGAATTATCATGGAGAAGAACAACAGAGATATAGTAAACCTCCAGACATTGGACCCACCCCAGTTTGGTTTCGTCAAGGGCAGATCATGCCTACTTAACCTGGTGGACTTCTTTGAGAAGGTCACCAAAGCAATGGATGAGGGCAAAATCGTTCACACTGCCTACCTTTTCCTGGCCAAGGCATTTGACACAATACACCATTTGGGCATTGTTGACAAACTCTAGAGGTTACGTACAATCCCATATGTCACCTGGTGGATAGCCAACTGGCTCACAGACAGAACCCAGGAAGTTAGAATTGGGGAGTCCACCTCTACAAACAGGCCAGTCACAAGTGGAGTCCCTCAGGGATCAGTCCTTGGACTGCTCCTTTTTGGCATTTACTTTTCAGAGGTCAAGGCCAATGTCAGTGGTCTCTGGCTGACTAAATTTGCAGATGATTACAAATTAGGAGCTGTCATTGAATCTCACACTGACACAAATGTTCTTCAGGAGGGGCTGACACAAACATACAACTGGTGTCAGACTAAAACTAAATGCCAAGAAATGCATAATAGTATCCTATGCAAAGTCATCCATCCCTGGTAACTATCATATTGACAACACACCCCTTAGAGATGACCCAGCAGTCGGGGACTTAAGGACACATTTAGATAGTAATCCAGCCTTTGATCATCATGTGTCTACAGTGGTGAGGAAATCATTCTATGTTGTGCAACTTATAAACAAAAGATATGGCATCTAAGTCCAAGTAAGTCATTGTTCAACTATATTCAGCATTCAACAGACCTGTTATTGAGTACAATGGCCCCTTTGATATGTACCTAACCAGGAATATCCAACAACTGGAATGCCCACAGAGGTTCCTCATTAAAAGAATACAGGGCATAAGTAATATGTCCTGTGCAGACCACCTCAAGGCCCTATCCCTGTATTCTGTCTCCTACAGGCTTTTTGAGGGGAAATCTATGCCTAGCATATAGGACATTATCAGATCCCACTCTGATGGACCTACTGCATATCCACAAAACAAACAGCACCAGAATTACCCGCTCTAAAGACTTAAACCTTGCCTGTGATATAAATAGGACCTGCTGTAGAGAAAGGTATGTATCCCAGAGACTACCCCATTTATGGAACAGGTTCCCCATCCATGTGAAGTAGAGTTCCTCCCTAACTCAATTCAAGTGCAAATTGGACTAGTGGATGGGAAACCAGAAATTCATCCCTCATTTGGCACCTATGTCTCTAATGGACACAGCTAACCTGTAAATGTTTCATCTCCCAGGCCCCTGCTTACACTTATCAAGGGTCTCAGAACTAGTCAGAGATTTGGGATGCATGGCTAGGCATAAAAAGGCCCTTGTGATTGTTAGCCTAGTAAACACCTATGAACCTATAATGAAAAGGTATCACCTTAGATGCCATAAAACATATACTTCAAAGAGTCAATAGGCCTAGTGCCACACAAGGATTCTTACTATGATGCCATAAAACACACACCAAGTAGTCAATGGACACAGATTTATCATATTTGATTACCGCATGGTTGGTTGCAGTCAAATATATTTATTTTCAGTAACTAGCAAAAGGAAATGTAAGCATCTGTATCTATTAATGATGGTTATAATTGCTCTGGCAGGGGGAAGGATGTGATAGAGCAACAGCAACAATATGAACAACCAATCTGCAGGCAACAAAATAAAATCATAAATAATCAACATTGAACAAAGCAGTGCAGCCAAGCTGGGGGCAACAAGGAGTTCCTATAAACAATGAGCAACAGCAGTGCATAGTACATCACAGGCCCAAATTGTGCTACCAGTAGCAACTTTTAGCAAGCCTGTAAACTAGGAAAGGGATGAAGATGAATGGAGGGAAGATTAGATAGCAGTTTATAAACACTTTAAAAACAAACCGTTTGCATTCATACAGTAAAATGTGACCAATTGCTGCACTTAGTCCAATAAAGATATATCTGGTTAAAGGGGCACTATACAAGTTCCAACTCCGGTTCTTTGCCTTAGACCGAAGCGTAAGCATTGCCAAATTCGATCCAAGTTCCACTTTGTAAGGGGAAGTCGCAATATTCTTTTCCACGCCATTCTGGAACATCAGCAGTAACTGCCCTCTTCCTACTTTGTAGCCTGTCCCATGATTCTTTTTAATTCCCCAAGAAACCATAATGTTTTATAAGTTTGGTTCCCAATGTTTTCACCTTTTGTCTGTTACTGCTCAGTATTCGTTGCAAACAACCTCTAGCCACTTAACTAGAGATGTAGCAAAGAGCCACCGGTCCTGTTTTCATGTTTTTTTTTTTCTTGCAGACATTTTTTTTTTAATTTCACTACAAGCAGGTGTCTGATCTCTGTAGGTCTCACAAACTTTCTCTAGCCACTTCATTAGAGATGCAATAAGGAGCCAGCAGTCCTATTTTTGCTGACATTGCGTTTTTTGTTTGTTGTTTTTTTTGTTTTGGCTTTGCATTAATGTAATACCTTGTGGCTGTTCTGCACAGATGTGGACGTGGTCTTACTGACTGACAGATAAAAAGAGGCATGTCATTTTATGGGAAGCATGCATGATTGACAGCCATACAGATAGGGAAGGAATATTCATTACTTATTTTTACTCTACCCTTTTCCTCAATGTACTGCAAGTTAAAATATTTAATTTGGGTGTGTGTGTGTGCAGGGGGCTTGCCCCTCTGCATAAGCAAAGGAAAAAATATTTGGACTTACACTGCTATTTTTTCCTTCGTTTTTGCAGGGGGGCAAGCCCTCCCTGCACCCCCCCCCCGCTAATTAAATATACAACACCAAGATCACACTACATTGAAACAATGAGTAAAAAGGTCACACACAGAAAAAACAATCAGTTAAAAAAACATGACAAGAAAAATCTAGCAAAGCTAGACTTTCCACTGTGTGATTCATTAAACCTCTTGTATTAGAGGTGGCATCGGATATATGCACATTACACTTTAAGGACATCAGGTGTTTCAGCTAAATGGCAATTCTGAATGTCCATGACTTTTTCTTTTAAGTCTTTTAATGGACAATTTCAGGCCAATAAAGCCAAACTCCACTAGCTGTGGACATGCTAGATTTTTCTTTTTGTGTTTTCTTAACCAATTGCTTTTTCTGTGTGACCTTTTTACTCGTTTTAGTTTGTTAGTTGGGATATTTTGCAGTCACCCTAAGGTTTATGGATATCAGTTAGGCATGACAACCCTATGTTTCCAAATGTTAGCCAAACATTCCACTTATGCTAAGCTGATGATGCCATAAGAAGGCAGAAATATGCATGTGCACAGCTAATGGGGTTTGGCTTTATTGGCCTGAAATTGTCCATTAAAAGACTTAAAAGAAAAAGTCATGGACATTCAGAATTTCCATTTAGCTGAAACACTTGATGTCCTTAAAGGGTAATTTATACATATCCCATGTCGTCTCTAATACAAGAGGTTTAAGGAATCACACAGTGGAAAATCACACTACATTGAGGAAAAGTGTAAACTATGAATAGACAATGAATATTCATGCCACCATCAGTATGAATATTACTTAAGTCCAGGCAATTGTTGCATGGTTGGCAGGGTTTAGGCAAGACTTGCTACTGCGTATCCTACGAGGCACTATACTAATACAAAGCCTTTGTTTTTGTTTTTTTTGTTTGTTTTTTTGTTACAGCCGGGACACCAGTTCTGTGTAGGCCTCACAGATGATCACTAGCCACTCGAGTAGAGAAGTAATAAGGAGCCAGTGATTTTTTTATTTTATTGCAGACAGGACGCCAGATCTCTGTAGGTCATACAAACTACTCTAGTCACTTGACTGGAGATGCAGTAAGGAGTCAGTGGTCCAGTTTTTGCGAATGTTGGTATTTTTACTTGCAGTTATTTCTTTCTTTTCTTTGTTTCAGTATAGGCAGGAAGCCAGATCTCCGTAGGTCTCACAAACGATCTGTAGACACTTGACTAGAGATGCAGGAAGGAACTAGTGGTTCCATTTTCACAGACTGTTTTTTCCTTGCAGGCATTTTTTTCACTCATTGCAGGCAGGACGCCAGATCTTTTAAAGTTTTTCCAGACAATCTCTAGCCACTTGTGACTAACCATGCAGTGAGGAGCCAGGGATCCCATTTTCATGGACATTATTTAGGTATTATTTTTTTCAGTGTACACTCTGCCTCAAGAAGCTGTACCTTCTTATTTTCTTACAGCTGCAAGGCAGTGGCTTAGGCAAATCATACATATAGGATGAAGAAGGATTTTGTAGATAATCAATATAAGGTTTATTGCTTATTTGCTTAATGCTATTAACTTATTGATGCTTAGTAGAAAAGTATGTGTGTGTGTGTGTGTGTGTGTGTGTGTGTGTGTGTGTGTGTGTGTGTATGTATATAGACCATTTGACCTAAACCCATTCGATCGAAAGTTCATTTGATTGAAAACCAGTATTCAAGGCATAAAACTTGGATTTATCCCCCTCCCCAATGTCGTGTGACCCTGGAGTTGGTATATATAATTGGGGGGGGGGTGAAGCCCCCCATCTATTTTCGTTTAAAATCTGTACTTTTTGTTTTATTTTTTTTCTTTTAAAGGAAACTGGGGGGGGGGGCTGCGTCCCCCCCCCCACACTACATATACCAACTCCAGGGTCGCACGACATTGGGGAGGGGGACAAATACCTGTTATTTGCCTTGAATACTGGTTTTCAATCAAATGAACTTGCGATCAAATGGATTTAGGTCAAATGGTCTTTCAATCAAATGAAGTAGACCCATATATATATATATATATATATATATATATATATATATATATATATATATATATATATATATATCTACACATATATATATATATATGCATATATATATATAAATATATATATATATATATATATATATACACATACATATATATATATATATATATATATATATATATATATATATATATATATTAACTTCAGAATCTTGAATTCCTGAAAACTTGAACTTCATATGGTTAAGACCACATGACTGAGTTTTCAGAAACTCGAAATTCCAAAGTGAAGTAAAAAAAAAATAGTGTAACACATCGTTTTTGCAGGGGGGCAAGCCCCCCCTACACCCCCCACTTAAATATATTAAATATACCAAATCCGAGACCACGCTACAGTGGGGAAAATGGAAATCTCCTGTTCCTTGCTTCTGCATACAGTGTGCAATGGGAGATTTCCCTCTTACTTGCTGTAGTGCGATCTCAAAGTTGGTATATTTAACTAGCAGGGGTGCTAAATTGAACCTATATATATATATATATATATATATATATATATATATATATATATGGTTTCTCCCTTTTTAAATCTCTCCAAGTTTTTGGGTTTCTAATATCATGACGGGGAATGGACCCCATTCCTTAGTCAAAGTACGATTAAAGTTCATAAAATTAGTATTGTTTTGATCTCAGATGTCAGCCAAAAGTGTTCCTCGCAGTACCCACAATGTGCCCAGTAATGACTCCTTCTGCAATTCGTATGGAGTTACACGTATTGCTTGTTGTTGTTGTTTCTCTTTTCGGCTTTTCCTGGTTAGGGGTCGCCACAGCTGAACTCCGGTCCGCTAATGATTGGCAGTAGATTTTTATAGTGCTGAGTTGCAAGCCTGACGCCCAACCTTCAACGAAGGCACGCCCATTTACAGATGGCTTTCGAACGCCACTCGACCGTGGGGAGGCCATGCAGACTCCACACAGAAGGCACTCCAGCCAAAAATCGAACAGGAGAACCTCTTGTTGTGAGGCAACAATGCTACTGCTGCACCACTGCAGCTTATCTTAATAAGATTGTAAATTCTTTTTGATAACATCCATTGCTCCGACTACTATTGGAACTGTCTGGGTATCTTTCTTCCATATTGCTCTTTTTTCTGCCTGCAAATCCTGATATTTTCTGACTTTGTGTCTCTCTGTATGCAAGACAGTGTAATCACTGGGTGTAGCAATTTCACTAATCAATGCTACTTTTGTCTTCTTTTCACTGAACTCTATCTCTGGTTTTCTCACATCTATCTTTTCGATTGTTGGTAATGTGTGATCCCACGTGATGTAGACTTCATCATGTTCTATAATGCTTTGTGGCTCATGTTTACAGTGTTTTTCAGCCACTTCAGTACCATAATGCTTGCACAATGCCCTGTGCAACAATCTTGTCGCATTATTATGCCTTTCATTATACAGTCCTTCTGCCATTAGTATGTTACAAACAGCAACAAGGTGTGCGACTGTTTCCAATTCTGTTTTACAAAATATACATTTATCTGTTTCTCCCACATGCTCAATGGACTTTGTAAACTAAAGCATATGCAGAGCACTATCTTGGGTCACCAATATTAACCTACAAAAAAAAAAATATATATATATATATATATATATATATATATATATATATATATATATATATGGGAACACTTCACATAATCGACTATTGAAATTAATTTCATATGGTCGAGACCATATGATCGAGATTTTAATAAATCGAATGTGTGTAGTGTTTAGAAATAAGACTTTACTTACCTTAATACATTACGTGCACACAGAGGCAAGTGTTGTTGTACGCCTTGTATGTACGTAATGTTTTATTTGTTTTGTGGTGTTGGCAGGAAGTGAGAAATCTCCCGTTTTGCGCTTCAAGATACAGCTTAAGACGGAGATTTCCCATCTCCCACTGTAGCCGATCTTGGAGTTGGTATATTTAAGTAGGGGTGTGGGGGCACAGCCCCACATAGGGTGCAGGGGCAAAGCCCCCCCTGCAAAAGCGAAGTTTGTGTTTTTTGTTTTTTATGGTTTCCCTTCAGAAGTTCGAGTTTCCGAAACTCGAGCTTTTGGCTTCGGTTATTTGCAGTTCGAGATTTTGGCAATTCGATCTTCTGAAGTGAATCCATATATATATATATATATTCATATATATATATATATATATATATATATATATATATATATATATATATATATATATATATATATATATATATATACATACATATATACATATGTATATATAAAGATATATCTGTATGTTCATAGGTTCATAAGTGTTCATATGTGTGTATTAGGCTAATGGCCCTGGAGCCTTTACAAGCCTAGTCCAAAACAATTGCCCAGGCACCATGCCACCCGATGTTAGTTCACTGCCCCTATCCAGTAGGGCAACTGGAGTGATCCCTGTAGTGAACTTTCTGTTACCCATCCACTCGTCAAGATTTCTCTTGAAGAGGGCCAGTGAGGTGCTCAGCTTGACATGAATGAGAAGCTTATTCCAGAGTATGGGCAGTCTTCGGGAGATGAACCTGTCCCTCCAGCATGTTCTGTTAATTGTGGTAATGAGGTTGTGATTTCTGGAGCATGTGGCATGGGGGGATTGGGATTTCTTAAGGTGTAGCATTCCAAGTTGGGCTGGGTCAGACATGGCTTTGTAAGTCAAGCAGTGATCACCTCCAAGCAGATGATAAGAGACTGAGAACAGCTGAAGTTTCTTGAGTCTGTCCATGTAAGACATGTGTTTAAGGTCGAGGATCCTTTTTGTGAGGTACTTTTGTGGCATCTCCAGTTGTTGTAGGTGTCTGGTCAGGTACATGCCAAATGGGGCATTATATTTGATGACTGGTTTAATGAGGGATGAGTTGAGAGGGATGATGACCTCTTTCTTCCTGGATGCGTAACATTTGGTTATAAGATGTGCCACGTATAAGGACTTTCTGACCACAGTGGCAATGTGGTGGTCGAAGGTGAGGTGGCTGTCGACATCGGTGCCCAGATCTCTTATGACTCATTCAGTGTTCAGTGGGCTCCCTTCAACGTGGTAATTTGTGGGAACTGAGTTTTTCCAAAGGGGATGATAACACATTTTTTTGTGTTAAGCTTCAGGCCATGATTCTCAGTGAAGCTCTTTTGTAGGATGTCTGCATCAGTTGGGGGAGTTGATAATGACTCCTAAGTTGCAGTTATCAGTGAACTGAGTCATCCAGAGCCCTTCTGTGTTGGCCTGGACTTCTGAGAAGTAGATGCCAAACAGGAGAGGGCCCAGGACCAAGCCCTGTGGGACTCCGCTTGTGACTTGTTGACAGTCTGACTTGGAATCCACAACTTTCACTCTGTGGGTCCTGTCTGTGAGCCAAATTGCAACCCATCTAGTGATGTAAGGATTGATGCCTAGTTTGGTGAGTTTATCAATGATACCTGAGTGGGGAATGGTATCAAAAAACTTGGACAGGGCGAGGTAGGCTGTATGCACTGCCTTAGTCACAAAAACTAAGGTTCCAAGCAAGGCTCACAGAAGTAATAAATAATCCTTGAAAAATTGAGAAATCCATTATTCTGTTGAACAGGTAAGTGCTTTTGTGGTTCAAATCCGCTTCATCAGACCACATTAAAATCACAGATTAACTGACAAATATTTAAAACACAGAACAACCAATCAAATCAACTAAGAAAAGGAGGGAAAGCTTATGTAATAAATATATAAAACCTGGCAATTCAGAAAAGCACTTCAGGATAGATAATCTATCAACAACAATAGTACAACATATAAATGCAAAGCATATATATATATATATATATATATATATATATATATATATATATATATGAAAAAGGCCAATGTTGTGAATAACAATATGGGCTTAGTACACTTAGCCAACATTACATTTCTCAATATTTTTTATATATACGTATATTTATTTTGTATTTTTATAATATATATATATTTATATGCAATTGTGCTTATATATGCACAACATGAATTCTATATCATTATTTTTTTCACATATTGTTTATAGGATTGTATAGAATGTATTCACAACATTGGCCTTTATATATATATATATATATATATATATATATATATATATATATACTTTGCATTTATATGTTGTACTATTGTTGTTGATAGATTATCTATCCTGAATTGCTTTTCTGAATTGCCAGGTTTTACATATTTATTACATAAGTTTTCCCTCCTTTTCTTAGTTGATTTGATTGGTTGTTCTGTGTTTTTTTTTTCAATAATGTTTATTTATTTTTACAAAATAACAGGTGGAAAATTGACATTTTACATATACAAATGGAAAAGAAGGATGTTATACAAATATTCTGCATTCAGACTGTAACAAAAGAAGGTTAATCAAATGAATACACTTATTTACATTATGTACATAGATGCTTCCACGGTTCAACAGAGTAAAACATGTTATCTCAGAATGCTTAATGTAGGTAGATACTTGTGAGCATATAGCTATTCATGTAGTTTATGAATGTGAGATGATGTGGGACTTCTTAATTATGATGGGATAGGTTTATATGTGATAATATATACAAGCAAGATATTAAAGATGTGTTCCCAAAGTTTGTAAGAATTAATATTTTGGACTCCTTTGTTAATTATTATTTTATGGGCTAGTATATGTTTGATCACCACTACTCTAAAGCTCTCCCAAGAATTTTTGGTTGGATTAATCCAGTTAGTAGCTATATAAAGTTTCATTAAGAGGAAGATATTGATCAGAATGATAGCTTGTTTTTTGGATATGTTATTTGGGAGGATGTGTAATATCATAAATTTCCAGGTGAGTGTAGATGTTTGATAGCCCATTTTTTGCAGTTGCATTTTCAGGGAGTTCCAAAGTTTAAAAACACATTTACAGTTCCAGAACATGTGGAGTAGGTCAGCAGTTTTATCTTTGCAACGTGGACATGTTGGGGAATTATTAGAGTTAAATTTGTGTAAGATAGTAGGTGTGTAGTATGCATTATTGTATATCATGAGTTGGGTAAAAGCCAATTTTTGAAGGGATATAGATTTTATTGTTAAGTTGATTGCTTGAATTAATTTATGGTTATCAGTGGGTGAAAGGTTTTTCCTCCAATAGTCTTATATGAGTATATCTTTCTGGAATTTAATGTCTTTAATCATTTTGTAAGTACATGAAGTATATTTTTTGTTTAGTAGGAGAGTTTTCCAAAATAAGTTAGAGGTTGCTATGTCTTCATTATTAATGCTAGTGTCATGGAGATAGGTTGAACATAATTCGTTAATCTGTCTTAGGATCAGTAAATATGATTTGGGGAGATTCAGTTTGTTTCTTAGTTCTTGGACAGAGCAATTTAAGTATGGGTATATGTCTTGTATGGTTATGTTTATTAGGCAAGGGAAGTGTTTTAGGTATAACTTCTGATTGTTTATTTTAAGGTTAGGGTTTTTATGTATGGGTTGTAATATCATCATGGCTTGTGTCAGGTTTAATGATTTAAAAAGTTTTTGTATTAGTACAATGGAGTATTTAAGAGGTTCTCTTAGACTATAGGATTTCATTAGGTTATTGTTTAGAAATGGTAGTGCTTTGGGGTTTATATCCAGGTTTTTAGCATGGTTATGGTATATTCTTAGCCAGTGTGGGTACCAAGATTTGTCCAATGTGTTGTATTCTGTGATTCTCAAGATTCTATTGGTGTTTATAATTAAGTAGTATGTTTCAAAGTTTGGGAGGTCTAGGCCACCGTTGTTTTTGGGGGTTATTAATTTATCGTATGAAATTCTGCTTTTTTTTTTTTTTGGTTCCCAGATAAATTTAGCGAATTCAGTGTGAATCTGTTTCAAGAATTTCTTGGGTATGGTTATTTGGGAGGACATAGATATATAATAATCTAGGTAAGACATTCAATTTTATTATCGAGACTTTGGCCAAGAATGGTAATCTTAGATTTTTTCCATCTATTCAGGTCCAGTAGGATGTCATTCCATTTATGTTTTATATTATTTGAGTAAAAATCCTTGTTGTTTGTGGAGAATGTAATACCTAAATATTTAATTATTTCATCAGTTTTTATTTTTCCTACGAGTGGTAGAAGAGATAAAGGTTTAGGGGTTTTTAAGGGAAAGATATTGTTTTTTTTTTAGATTCATTTTGTAATTCAATATTGTCAAGAAGCATTCAATGGCAGATAGTATTTTCTTTATATCTGAGACTGGTGTGATACAGTATATATTAAGATCGTCAGCAAATGCCAATAAGAAGATTTTGGTGTTATAAATTATTGGAGGGTTATACTATATTTTTTGTTTTATCTTTAAAAAGGTTCTAGATATAAGTTGAATAGTAATGGGGATAGAGGGCAAACTTGACGGGTTCCATTTTTAATCGGGATTCTTTTGGACCAGGTTTTGTTTATATATAACGATGTATATGGGTTATTGTATAGTATTTGTAAGGTTTGGATAAATTTTGGGGGTATGTTAAAGTAGGGTACAATTTGAAATAGAAATTTCATGTTTACTCTATCAAAGGCTTTATGGGTGTCAATAATGAGTGCATATATGTTTAAATTGTTTTGGTTAGCATATGAAATTAGTGTATTTAGTGTTAGTGTATTGTCACTCGTTTGTCTAAATGTTATGAAACCAGATTGTTCAATGGAGGTAATTTTATCCATTAAGTTTTTTAATCTGTTTGCGAGTATAGATGTTAGGATTTTGGTATCAATATTTAATAGTAACATGGGTCTGTAACTATCTGGAGTTTTAGGGTCTGCCTTTTCTTTAAGTATAAATATAGTTTTAGATGCATTAAAGTGTATGTCATTAATTTTGTTATTTATTATACAGTTTAGTATATAAAATAGAATTTGTGCTACGATGGGGCAAAAAGTTTTATAGAATTCTGCTGTGAGACCATCTGGATCAGGGGATTTACGTGATTTCAGTTGCTGAATTGTTGATGTTATTTTTTCTATAGAGATTGGTTCAGTTAGTTTTTCTTGTTGTTTTAGTTCTAGTTTTGGGAAGTTGTGGTTTTGGAGGAAGTGTGTACTGCTTTCTTTTGGGGGTAGTATTAGTTGGTCCCCATACGTTTGTGAATATATAAACTCAAAGGTCTTAATAATATCATCACTTTTAGTGTAGTTCTTGTTCTCATAAAATATTACAGAAATTTGAGAGGATGATTTGGTTTGGTTAATAATTCTTGCTAGCACTCGAGGTGGAGTTTGAACATCATTAGCATAATTAGCTAATATTTTGGTTTCATGGAAGGATAGGTGATTATTATGTAAAAGGTAGAGGTCTTTTTGGCATTTCAGTAGTTCTTTTTCTGTTTGAGTATTGAAATTAGTTATTAGGTCATGTTCAAGTGATTTTATTTTCGTTTCCAGTGCCTGCTCCTCTCTAAATTGAGATCTTTTATATAAGTTGCTTTTTGTATAAAAATTCCCCTAATTTGAGCTTTGATTGCCGCCCATTCAATATCCGGAGGTAGCTGATGATTCGTGATGTTAGCCAGATTTAATTTAAGAATAGATTGAATTCTTTAATTATTTCTTTTTTAGTTAAAAGATTGGGGTTCAGGGACCAATTATATCCTCTTTTTGATGTATAGTTTTTGGGGTTATCGTTAAAGTTCAAGGTAATTTTGGAATGGTTGGAGAGGTATCTACCATGTATGTTCACTTTAGGGTCTAAGTTAGTGCTTCCGAGATTAGGAAAAAATCAATTCTCAACCACATTTTATGGCAATTGGAGTAAAACGTAAAATTATTTGATTTATTTGGATTATTTCCATGTTTAAAGGGGTTGTACAAATTGAAGTCGTATTTAAGTTCATTTAAAGTTAGAGACGCTTGTTTATTATACAGTAGAGGTATACTTGACTTGTCTTGCTTTGGATTTTGGTACGTGTTCCAGTCTCCTCCTAGAATCATATAATGATTTTGGTATTGGCTTAAAATGGGGTATAATGATGCAAGAAAGGAGTGTTGATTATTACAAGGAGCGTACATATTTAACAGTAAAATGGGTTTACGAAATGCAGGACTTAAGAGAGTTGCATAACACCATCTCCCTTCTTTATCTATTTTGGTTTCCAAAGTTTTGTCTTGGTATTGCTTTTTAATTATTATAGCTACTCCAGTGCTATTGGTTCTACCTTCAAAAGCTATAATTTCTCATATCCATTTTTTCCCTAATTTCTGACCATTGTTCAAGGGTTAGATGAGTTTCCTGAACTAGAATAAAGTTTGCTTTTGCTTGTAAGATAAGGTGTAGAAACAGTTTTCTTTTCTTTTTGTTCTGGAGCCCTTTAATATTCCATGAATCAAATTCCCACATCAAGGTATTTAATTTGTCTGTATAAGAAGACATTTGATTTATATACCAATAGTATTTTATGCTCAGCTTTTACAGAAATCAAGTTATGAAAGCATCTTCTTATTCCCGTCCCTCTCCTGTGCCTATCCACTAACCCCCAGGACCAGGAATAAAGCAGGGTATAAGAAGTTATTAACTTTAAAGGTTTATACATCCATAGGATAATAGCATCTTGTGTTTTAAGTTGTAGATGGAAAGTGAAGATTAGTAACCCTACCAATATACCAATGCCCTATATAAACACACTCTAAAAGTCTTTTGGCTTTTCCCAGTTAGGGGTCGCAACAGCAGAACTCTGGTCTGCTCATGACAGTAGTGGATTTTTATGGTGCAGAGTTGCCAGCCCGATGCCCAACCTTCAAAGAAGGCACGCCCATTCACGCTCGCACCTACTGCATATCTTTAGCATCACTTGACCACGGGGAGGACATGCAGACTCTACACAGAAGGTGCTTCAGCCGAGAATCGAATGGGAGAACCTCTTGCTGGGAGGCGACAAAGCTAACCACTGCACCACAGCGGCTGGTTATATAAACACACTCTGTTACATAAAAAAGAATCATTTAACTTCATTATAATTGATCATATCCTAGGTATCAAATCCAACAAATCAGGCTGGCATGAATTATTAAACAAAAAAGAAAATAAATGGATAATTAAATTAGGTGGGCTATTTGCACCTGGTTTAAATGAGCATCTTTAATTACTCACACAATGGCATAACTTAGAGTATTTAATGGATGAGCTGATTGCATTTCATTACACTGATGAAGGCTATGTACGATACTAGCCGAAACCAGTCTGTTTAGCTTATTCTTTAATTATATAGTTTATATGTATATGTGTATACATTAATAAACATTAGTTTGCTGCCACTGTCTGCTGGTCGGATTTTAAGTTTGCATCTTCTGCTACAAGCTAGAGACTATACACTACAACTTTGCTCATGTCTAGGCATTTCCATCAATTACAACAAGTCTGCTCTAGAGCCACCTCAAAACTTAAACTTTACAGGAGCAGAGATAAATACAACCATGCTGATAGCAAGACTCCCCTCCCCCTCAAAAGAGTGCAAGATCTACATCTATGTGTGAAAATGTTACTCAAGAAAACTTGAGTCATTGCGAGACAAGTCTTACAAGTTCTGGGAAAAATGGCAGCTTCCATTGTACTTCTTCCCCTAGCTTACCTACATATGTGACTACTTCAATGGTTACTTTCCAGACAGTGGTCAATTTTGGATCTGACAATGTCACATAAGATTCTCATAACTAAATCTTGCAAAAAGGATCTTGAGTGGTGGATTCACTTTTCCTCAGTTTCTCATGGTCGTCCCTTCATCCCTCCTTCACAACAGGCCACGGTGATCATGGATGCTTCCCAGATGGGGGGGCATTATCTGGGAAAGACAGTCCAAGGTACCTGGCAGGAACACGAGGCTTAGCTGCACATAAACATCCTAGAGATGAGAGCAGTGCTGTTGGCATTGCAAACATTTCAGAACACTCTCCCTTAAGGAACAATAGCAGTTCAGTCAGACAATATGTCAGTAGTCTGGTACATAAACAAACAAGGATGAACCAGATCTTATCCCCTTTGTCGAGAAGCTCTAAGGGTTTGGAAATGGGTAACATCCTCCGACCATTTTCTAATTTCAATGCACATCCCAGGAAAATCCAATGTGATGATTCAAAATTCCTATTTGATATTTTGGAAAAAGTTAAAAAGGATGACAAGGGAGGCTTTGGGGAGAATGGGGTAGAGGAATGTGAACTTAAATGGCAACTAAGGCTGAATGCAACAACGTTGCCTGGTATTAATAACATATATCTATTTTGCCATTTTAAAGAAAAGAGCAATGATTTTATGATGCACTTAGTGTAATGTTACTGTTTCTTTAAGGGAACATTGAGTGAGCAAGTCATGTGATGATTTTAAATGTTATTGAAATTATGGTTTTATTATATAAAATGATTCTGAAGAAGTTCCTTTTGGGAATGAAAGCGCTTGACCATTTTTTGTTTTTGTATTAAAGTGTTATTTATACTACAATTTGTCTGGACCTTATTGGGAATTATCCACCTCGTTGGCTTGTTACTTGGTGATTGAAGACAAACTGGGCAGGGCCATATTATGGCCTCACAAGTGGTTCCTCAACCAGAATGTAGCAGAAAAGATTTTCTGAAAATGGCGCCAGCCTAGCTGTGATCTTTTTGCTTCACCCACCAACACCAAATGCAGCAACTACTTTGCCCTGATCCCTCCTATTGAGGAGTCACCAAAGGATGCACTTGTTCACGATTAGCCTCCGGGAATGCTACATGCTTTCCCTCCGATACCTCTGATTCCCAAGTTATTGCAGAAAGCCAGTCTGTTTGGATACCATGATAATCCTGATTGCTCCCTATTGGCCTCATCAGATCTGGTTTCCATTTCTACAGCCCCCTCTTCTGGATGATCTTTGTATTCTGGACCCAGATCCAAATCTACTAACGCATCCATCAGGAGTGGGCCATCCCAACATTCAAAACCTCAAGCTGGCTGTTCCAATTCCCCTGATTATTAGGTTTCCCCTTCTTTCCTCTCTGGTAAAACATATCTTGTTATCCTCCCATAAAACCTCTACACGCAGGTTATACAAGAGTAAATGGAACCAGTTCGTAATATGAGCAAGATATAACCAAATGGACCCCTTTTCTGCCCCCATACAGTCTATCCTGGAATTACTAGTGAAACTATTTCACAAAAGTGTGGCTGCTTCTACTATTAGAGTCCAACTAGCAACAATCTTGAAATATCATGTGGGAGAAAATGGTTCTACGATCATGTTGCACAGACTCTGTAAAGCCTTTTTGAAAGGGACAATGATGGTTAGACTCCCATACAAGAATCCAACTCCTCCATGGGACCTAAATGTTGTTTTAACATACATCACTTGTTCCCCCTTTGAACCTTCAGCCACATGTGATCTAAAGTTTCTGTCTTGGAAAACATTATTTTTTAGTGGCTATCACCTCAGCCAGAAGAGTTTCAGAATTGCAAGCCTTGCAAACAAAGTCCCCTTATCTGCTTTTCCATAAGGACAGAGTCTCTTTATGTACTAACCCCTCTTTTCTTCCAAAAGTTGTGTCAGAAAGTAACCTAAATCATTCTATTAACCTGCCAGTGTTCTTCCCTAATTACCAGAATAAAGACTTCCCTAATTACCAGAACAAAAGTGAGTACTCATTGCATCTTCCAGACATACATAGACAATTACGTTTATACTTGCACAGGACTTCAGAATTTAGAAAATCAGACCAGCTTTTCGTCTCCTACTCAGAGACCAGGGAAGGTCAACCAGTCTCTAAGATTACCTTATCCAGATGGCTCATTCTTTGTATAGCCTACATATACACCTCTAAAAACAGGTCTCTTCCCTTCCCTGTTAAAGCACACTCCACAAGATCAGTAGCTACATCTGCAACCTATCAATCAAGGTTACTCTGGAATGATATCTGTGCTGCAGCCAAATGGACAAAGCAGCATACCTTTATTAATCATTAAAAGGTGGATTTAACCTCCAGGAGTAGAGCTTCCTTTGGTTCTATGGTTCTAAGGAATATTCTCCCATGAGCCACCCAGGAATTAGGTTGCTTGGGATGCGGTCTCATCAGTAAGAATAAAGGCGAGATTGACAACAACACATAAAGAAGTTATGTATGCACTACAATGTTCCATGTGTGCTTTCCATCTCGACCTTTATTCTTACAACCTATCCTCCATACTCCCTTCCAGATCTCCTAGGACACCAAGTGGAAACTGGGTTTTTGGATCTACATAGCCTCGGAAATGCTAACCTTGACCCTTAAAAAGCATTACTACTCTATACCTTTTTTCCTCATAACACACATTTATTGCTGTCCTTATAATTATAGGTAGGCAAACAAGATCTGAGGAAGTTAGGGAACTGCATTATGGATAGGGAAGGAGGCCCATGAGTTTGCTTAAGTTCTTGAACTTTTGTAAAGGCTGAGATGGTTCCGACACATTGGATGCGACCAATCAGTGAGAATAAAGGTCGAGATGGACTACACACATGGAACATTATGGTGAGTACATAACTTTTTTTTTCAAACTTGTTTCTGCCTTGTTTTGGGTTTGTTTGAATTTTATTCCCTTTCATTACCTTTGATAATGTTCACACATCGGTAGTAGTTTTTCTTTTGAAACTAAGACACGTCAGTTTTTTTAGAGGTGGTTTTAATTGTATCTAAAACAATATATATTGACATGTACACTACATTCTTATCATTACAATGTTTTTCTGAAGAAGTTCTTGCTAAGAATAAAAAATGAAAGTGCTCAACACGGGTTCTTGTTTTTCTGTCTGGCCTGGTACAATAAGTTTATATTTATACATATATATATATATATATATATATATATATATATATATATACATATATATATATATGGGTCCACTTTGTAATTTCAAAATACTGAAATCCCGAATGTCAGTATTTCAAAATCACAATCCCAAACACTCACAAATGCATAATCTCACAATCCCGAGAGTCAAATCCCGAGAATGCAATATAAATAAGCAGTATGCCCTTAAAAGGCTGTATGTCATAAGCAAACTGTAATGGCATCTCCCTGCTTTCCCTCACCTGGACGTATAGGAGCTGCCTACAAAACTATAGTATCACAAAAAGGGAAGAAAGTCCTTATAATAGATGGGTATGTGTACCACTTGGAGAAGAAAGGTCCTAGCAGACAGTACTGGTGTTGTAAATGGAAGACTGCTATGAAATGCAAAGGTAGGTTAATAACAAGTCCCGTACCTGCCGGAGAAAAGTTGTGTAAGTCAGCAGCACATAACCATAGTGGTGACCCGACAGAGATTGAGAGGTATAGCATGTGCGCTGAATTGAAGCACAGGGCAGCTGTCTCCAGGAATTCCCCATGTCTACTTGTAGAGGACGCTCTAGTGTCCACGGCTGTGGATGTAGTCCCAGATCTAACGACTATCGAATGTTGTTACGGCAAGTGGGAAGGGTGCACAGGAGAGGTACAACAACAACAGCAATGGCTAGCCTCAATTTACGCACACCAAACATCCAGGACTACCCCAGTAAGAGTTGCACATTCCTTGAGAAATGGGTAATAGATGCTACCGGTGACAACATGGTGATAGTGTTTAGTACAGTAAATACCCTGTACGACCTCAGCCGTGCCACCATTTGGTTGATGGATGGCACCTTCTTTTACAAGGGTGTTATCTGTAGACAGCTCTACAGTATCCACAGGTTACTCCACTGTGGTGGATACAGTAGATCCATCCCACTACTGTATTACTTGATGAGTAGAAAGTCCCTTAGGGCATACAACTCAATGTGGGACTGTATATTTCATCTATTGGAAGACCAGGGCTTTGACACCTCACTGCGATATGTGCTGTGCGACTTTGAAGTAGCCGCTATCAAGAGCATTAGAATAAATATCAATGGAGTAAAATCAAAA